>NW_025765531.1:0-150635 GCF_003918875.1 Haliotis rubra | reverse complement strand
TGAATGAACTCTTATTTTTCCTTATCCTGACTCATGCTTATTGCTTGTCTTCTTCTTCTTGCGAACCTAGTGGAACACTTGTATCTCCCAATTGAAGTTCCCTTCAATAAAAAATCACTCATTAGTACCCACCACGAGTTACCTCCCTTCCACAAGCGCGGGAACGAGGGCGCCAAACCCGAACCCATGTGCCTCACTCTCTCCTTCTTCTACCAGTGAGCAAGACGTGAGAGCACCTGTGTCTCCCTGCACACTATATCCTTTATTTATATTTAGTTTGTTACCTCTTATATTCATCTATAGAGGTGTAACTAGTATCATTATTCAACATGCATTGATAATTATTCGTGTTTCTGCTGCTTGATTCACGGTTCGCCGTGTTTACTCAGCAGTTTGCGTTAATAAAAATCTGCACTGTTTGTAAATTACGTTACTCTGCTACCGATCCACATTTAAAATGCCCTAGTTGCATTACTCCATGTTCTATTGTTTCTCGTTGTAAATTATGTATTAATTTACCAATTTCTGCCTTTGATAAATATTTATGTTCCGTTTTGAGACGGAAGGCAGATAAATCTCGGAAACAATCTTCAGTCATGGCTAATAGATCGGAGTCAGATATATCCTGAGTTACCTTCGGGGGATAAGCGTGGGACGCAGTCCGCTATATCCTAGAAGCGACCTGCTTCCCAGGACGTTCCTTCATCACAGTCTAAAACTAGAAGAGCTTCCACGTCGTCTCAACGTACGCTCCGAACCCCCAGGTCTACAGCCTCGTCAAAGGGAAATCCACGAAGGCTACTAAAAAACTTTGCTTCTGATATTCAGAATTATGTTTATATGATGATGACATTTCGATTATCATTCCAGATGTATGTCATAAGAAGTGACCAGTATCGGCTACCGTCACTTCAGCGCAGATCAACATGCAATCAGAGATGCCTACGCTGACGCCGGAGATTATAACTGAGGGTCTCGTCACTATCACAGAGAGGACACCCTCAACGCCAGCGCAGACCATCCCAGACGACCTGGTCAACCAAATCATGAGGCTGATGGAAGACCGTTACGGCTTACAGAGGCCTCAGAGCCACGGGCCTCAGAGCCCACCCCATACTAAGTCATACAGGGCCTTAGAGCCCGCCTTGGCTTCGCGTAGGGCCTTTGAGCCCACAGACGCGCCTCCGCTAAGGGCAACCCAGCCCGTAGCGAACACTTCGCTAAGGAAGTCCCAGGCCGCCTCCGCGAAGGAGCTAGAGCCTCACTAGTTGCGAGGGACATCGCGGAGAAGGAGCGCTTCGCCGAGCCCACACCCTGTAGAACACAGAGGTCGTTCGCGAAGCAAGCGCTCATATATTGAGTTGCGGGAGCGCTTCGCCGAGCCCACACCCTGTAGAACACAGAGGTCGCTCATGGGCAAGCGCTCATATATTGATCGGACTCTAGACACTTCGCTAAGGAAGTCCCAGGCCGCCTCCGCGAAGGAGCTAGAGCCTCACCAGTTGAGAGGGACATCGCGGAGAAGGAGCGCTTCGCCGAGCCCACACCCTGTAGAACACAGAGGTCGTTCGCGAAGCAAGCGCTCATATATTGATCGGACTCTGACTCGATACTTTCGCGAAGGTCGCAGGCTAAGTGGCTCCAAGTCTATTTCACCCAGAAGATCTAGAAGCGTTACTTCGAGATCTTCGCGAAGTCCCCGGCGTTCGCCGAGGAAGTCTCCTCCAAGGTCTCCATATACTAGCCACTCGTCATATATAGCCACTCGTCAGTCCGTTCAAGACATCGCATGAGTTGTCTATCAACTGTAAGCCATATGCCGTCTACAAGCCTACGCGAAGACAATTGCACAGGCTATTTACAACACAGAACGTCGCTGTATTAATTTATCAACAGATGAAGAGCCTAATTAAGGATCTTCGCCGCTACCTACCTACTACGATACGATTATCTACATGCGACCATTACGCAGATCTGCAGACAATTCAATAACGAAATTGAACAGCAGCCTTGTTACAACGAGTAAAACTCATAATCGTCAATGATTTCCTGAGAAGAAATATGTACAACAAGTTCAGCTTTAACAGTCTACAAGCTGACAACTTGCAAGGTTTATTGAACCTTATATAAGGAAGTCGGAATTATCTTCAAGACTGAAGTTACTTTCACGACAGCCTGGAAAATAACCTACCCAGCATTAATATTACAGAGCGAGGTATTTCGCGCCGGAGGTTTCGCGCGTTTACCATCAACCCTCGAAACACGTGGTCACTCGGGTAACTTCGGGAAGCTACGGTGAAGACCGACGATTGTTCTAATATCAACGACGGCACTATATTATACAAGGTTCCTTTTCCTGCTACACCGGTGACATCACAGCGCGGGTACTCTACAGAATCAAAATGCCTTGTTCTGATTGGACCGAGATGGACAACGCCCTACGCAGAGGTCGATCATAGTTCACAGTTCAACACATAGGTTGCAAGTGACAACAATATATCAGTGAACGAGCAAGCCTCCTTACAGTCCAGCTAATCTGAACCTTCATGATTGGGCTGCCTTCTTGAGGTTAGAGACCTCCCCTGTCAAGTAAGGACGAGGGCACGGCAGTCAGGCGATTTTTTACATAAAGTTCAACGATGGCAGTCACCCCTGGTTGTGCACCTACATCGTCAAGCACTTCGCAGCGAATTTACCTCGACGACGGGATACAAATGGATCCAAATCCATAGCGTCTCAGACTACAGTTGAATTCATCATCAAGCTACTAACACAACTAGATGGTTAGTAAACCTACTAAGTTGGACCTAGAACCTTCGCAAGATCTGCTAATTCTAGGTTTTTGATTTGTAACGGCGCAGAATCGTATAATTGTACCGAGAACCATGGATCAAGATCCAACAGTCATTTCCACAAGCCTTACTATCTCCGCTACCACTACGACAGTGACAGAGTCTGTTGGGGTTACGCACTTCAGCTCAGCTCAAGACATGACAGGCAGAGGCAGACTACAATTACATCCGTTACAAGTCATCATCAATTCGCATCTAGACGAATCTCTACCGTTCAATTCACCGGTTCAGGTCAAACCTCATCTACTATGGTGGACCAAGAGATCAATGTTTGAATAGGCGTCTCGTTAATAGAGCTGGAATCGATAACACTTCTCTACGTAGATGTGTCACTATATGTTGGGGAGCCCATCTTGCCAACAGGACGGCATCAGGGCTATGAGCAATCAAGAGAACAAATTACACATAAATCTGCTAGAGATGCAAGCAGTAATAAACGCCTTTAATGCACTGGAGCAACTTACTACAGTATACCCAGTGGATGATTCACACAGTCAATTCGACAGTGGCGTTTTATGTGAACAAACTAAGCTCAACCAGGTCCCCGAACATATCGACTC
This sequence comes from Haliotis rubra, assembly GCF_003918875.1. Taxonomy (NCBI): domain Eukaryota; kingdom Metazoa; phylum Mollusca; class Gastropoda; order Lepetellida; family Haliotidae; genus Haliotis; species Haliotis rubra. The sequence goes on along the minus strand of NW_025765531.1, from coordinate 147,223 downwards.
TGTTTTCAATTGTTCGATTTAATCGACAATCTCAACATACATGTCAGAGCATATCACATTCCAGGAGCAAAGAATGTGATAGCAGACGCTTCTCTCGCCACACATACCATCGCCGACAGAATGAATGCTCCATACAGAGATATTCACTAAATTATCAAGGAAATAGGAACTACACTAATAGACCTATTTACCACTCGATTCAACAAACAACTGACAACATTCGTGATCGCCAGTTCCAGACCCACTAGCATTGGCAACAGACGCACTAAGCATATCGTGGAAGGACTCAACGCTGTACGCTTTTCCGCCACCAGCGCAATCTCACAAGTTTACTCAAAATCAGTCAAAAGCAGAGCCTCCATCTGAATTTGGTCACGCCTACTGACCAGCGAGAACGTGGTTTCCAACTCTTATTCAAGAAATCGACAACCAATACTACATCTTACAGAGTGCTCGAATCTGTTAATACATCCGCACACCAAACAAGCGCACGGAAAGCCAGATATATTCCAACTTCACGCTTGATTGTATCATATGCGTCTGAATAACAAGTTATTCAGCCAGAGCGGCAAAGCAGTCTAGCTTGCCCTGCGTAACTCAACTGGCAACTTATACGATGACAAATGGCACAGTTTGTCAATTATGCTGCAAAGGAAGGATTTACAGCTAGATATGCTACTCATCCTCAAGTGGCGGACTACTTATGTTATCTACGTCAGACTAAGATTTTATAAGGCTCAACTTGTCCACCTATCTTGCAGCAATAGCTCTATCATAACTGAGAACGGGCGTCAAGTTAACCTAACCCAGTTACTCGCCTTGCTACGAGCTTCCGATTGGAGGATTAAAACGGAAGTTTCACGCTCCAACTTGGGATCTGAATATAGTGCTCCAACACCTCACTAGTGAGGTTTATGAACACGCTTTGATGATATACTTGGACCCCATGATACGATGAATCTATCACGATGGCCAGTAAGAGCACTGAAAATATATCTCCACCGAGCCAAACAGGAGGGAAAAATGCAAGAGATTTATTTCCTCTATCAAGCTACGCAGACGGAAGTCTCACGTACTACTATCTCCTTTTGGATCAGAACTGTCATACTACGTGCCTACAAGACTGCAGGATCGACCCTCCATGAGCTTCTAATCCTCATGATATTAGAGCTAACATCTACATTGCTCTACACAAATGCTATTGAAATAATGGAGGGTTATTTCTGAGATCCGATATGGTGTTTGCCAACCACTATCTGAGAGATATCACCACCGAGGACGCCTCAGGTATCCACCACCCGGTCCCATGGTCCTCGCACAACAGTTGATAGTTCTCGAGAAGATAAGTCAATCTTACAGATTTTACTTATCTTATAACAGTACTAAATAGCTACATGCTATATATATTTTGCTTAAGTTCTTTTATTATCTTAAGCTCAGTACTATGGTTATTATATCATACAATATATAAGCTAACAACTCTACGGAGTTTGTTATTATATATTTAGCTTAAGTTAATCATATCTTAAGCTCAGTACTATGGTTACATTATAAATGTATTAGCTAACAAACTCTACAGAGTTTTTGCTATTATATATGTAGCTTAAGTTCATTATATATTAAACACAGTACTATACTCATATCATAAAAATATATTAGCTAACAAACTCTACGGAGTTTTTGCTATTATATATGTAGCTTAAGTTTATTCATATCTTAAGCTCAGTACTATGTTTATATCATATAAGTATATTAGCTAACAAACTCTAAAGAGTTTTTTTTTGCTATTATATATTTAGCTTAAGTTTCATCATATCTTAAGCATTATGGTTACATTATAACATGTATTAGCTAACAAACTCTACGGAGTTTTTGCTATTATATATGTAGCTTAAGTTTATTCATATCTTAAAGCTCAGTACTATGTTTATATCATATAAGTATATTAGCTAACAAACTCTAAAGAGTTTTTGCTATTATATAGTTACCTTAAGTTTCATCATATCTTAAGCATTATGGTTACATTGTAAAATATATTAGCTAACAAACTCTACGAAGTTTTGCTATTATATATATAGCTTCAGTTTATTCATATCTTAAGCTTAGTACTATGTTTACTTCATAAAAAAGTATATTAGCTGATAAACTCTAAGGAGTTTTTGCTATTATATATTTAGCTTAAGTTTAATCATATCTTAAGCTCAGTACTATGTTTATATCATAAAAGTATTTTAGCTAACAAACTCTAAGGAGTTTATGCTATCATATTAACAAGCTTAAGTCTATTAGTCTTAAGCATTGTATTAATATTATATATACTTTTATCATAATAAGTAAATTGTAATAACCTTTATATGGCAGCTGATAAGTTACAGCAGGAATTCTTCAGTTCAGTGCCTTTATGAAGTTCCCATAGGGTTATTACAATCATCTCAGTTCAAATCACTAATTAGTAAAATCCAAAGTATATATAATCCCACCTCCTATCCGTAGGATTCTACAGCATAGCATGAGTCAGGATAAGGAAAAATATGAAATTTTTAGAGTAAAATTAATATTTTATACTTATCCTGACTCATGAGGTAAGCCCTCCCGTCCTCCCCACTTAACACTTTGGATTTCCCTGAAAATTCAAATGTTGGGCTCAGTATATGAGGAGAGAGTGAGGCACATGGGTTCGGGTGGCGCCCTCGTTCCCGCGCTTGTGGAAGGGAGGTAACTCGTGGTGGGTACTAATGAGTGATTTTTTATTGAAGGGAACTTCAATTGGGAGATACAAGTGTTCCACTAGGTTCGCAAGAAGAAGAAGACAAGCAATAAGCATGAGTCAGGATAAGTATAAAAATATTAATTTTACTCTAAAAATTTCATTACTTAGTCCAAACACAATGCATCTAATTTATAAACTTACCACAGCCGCCGATTGAAATGAGACCCAGGAAAAGCTGATCCTTTACTACCATTACAATCAAATTGCAGTAATCAAACCTCAAAATGGAAATACTCTAAATGCTTAAGTCAGGGTTACAAACTGACTTTCACTTTAAATCATTAAGGTTTTTTTATATACTTGCATCCTAGAAAGAGAATCTTGGCCTTGTACATTTTCTTTGTCCAACCACTTGGCCATGCAATGGTCTCCTTCCTGTAGGTAGCCCTCTTGTCCAACCACTTGGCCATGCAATGGTCTCCTTCCTGTAGGTGGCCCTCTTGTCCAACCACTTGGCCATGCAGTGGTCTCCTTCCTGTAGGTAGCCCCTCCTTGTCCAACCACTTGGCCATGCAGTGGTCTCCCTTCCTGTAGGTAGCCTCTCTTGTCCAACCACTTGGCAATGCAATGGTCTCCTTCCTGTAGGTAGCCCCTCCTTGTCCAACCACTTGGCCATGCAGTGGTCTCCTTCCTGTAGGTAGCCTCCCCTCTTGTCCAACCACTTGGCCATGCAGTGGTCTCCTTCCTGTAGGTAGCTCCTCTTTGTCCAACCACTTTTGGCCATGCAGTGGTCTCCTTCCTGTAGGTAGCCCCTCTTGTCCAACCACTTGGCCATGCAGTGGTCCCTTCCCTGTAGGTAGCCCTCTTGTCCAACCACTTGGCCATGCAGTGGTCTCCTTCCTGTAGGTAGCCCCTCTTTGTCCAACCACTTGGCCATGCAGTGGTCTCCTTCCTGTAGGTAGCCCTCATGTCCAACCACTTGGCCATGCAGTGGTCTCCCTTCCTGTAGGTAGCTCCTCATGTCCAACCACTTGGCCATGCAGTGGTCTCCTTCCTGTAGGTAGCTCCCTCATGTCCAACCACTTGGCCATGCAGTGGTCTCCCTTCTTCCTGTAGGTAGCCCCTCATATCCAACCACTTGGGCCAAGCAGTGGTCTCCCTTCCTGTAGGTAGCCCTCTTGTCCAACCACTCTGGCCATGCAGTGGTCTCCTTCCTGTAGGTAGCCCTCTTGTCCAACCACTTGGCCATGCAGTGGTCTCCTTCCTGTAGGTAGCCCTCTCATGTCCAACCACTTGGCCATGCAGTGGTCTCCCTTCCTGTAGGTAGCCCTCATGTCCAACCACTTGGCCATGCAGTGGTCTCCCTTCCTGTAGGTAGCCCCTCATATCCAACCACTTGGCCATGCAGTGGTCTCCTTCCTGTAGGTAGCCCTCTTTGTCCAACCACTTGGCCATGCAGTGGTCTCCCTTCCTGTAGGTAGCCCTCTTGTCCAACCACTTGGCCATGCAGTGGTCTCCTTCCTGTAGGTAGCCCTCTTGAAGAGTCAACCCTGTCTCTTCATCCTCCACCTCTGTTCCCTTGACAACTCCACTCAACTGGCCATCGAAGTATCTCACAACAGCCCATTTCACTTTAATGAATTGAAATAACAGGTTTTATTTAAAAAATCAGTAGTAATATTTGTATGTTACTGACACATCTAAACAAGTAAAATCCAATGACATTACTGTAATAACAGTAGAAATAGGTATAATGTCTGTCATATATATATATATCGTCAAGTCACACAAGTTCGATCATCATGTAACTTCGATCACTCATTTTGAATGGTAATTGTCGCAATTTGTAGCGATAACTTACGATATCTGCAGCTTTGATCTTCTGGTGACACCACTTTCATTCGTTTGGACCAGAAAATGTTTCGTGTCAAGTTACCAAATGTACGTTATAGCTCATTTTCAGCAAACAACTTTGTTTTTAACCCTAGATCAATAATGTAACAGTATAATTTTCACACGTTGTAAATTGTCAGCACCCCATCCTTCTGTTTGTTTACGTTGCTGGTCTAATTGTAACATGTCCAGACATGTGATATCCTTTGTCAAAAATTTAAAACTTTGGAAACAAGTAAGGGCCATTTCTTATAGAAAACTTAATGCTTTTGAGAATTTCCGTGAATTTCTACCTGATGAAGTTCGAGCTATTGCCTCATTGATAAATACAACCTGGGCAATAATATACCCACCCTTTACATGTCAGCACAGAACACATTTACGTTTCTGCAAGCCAGTTCGTGGTGTTTGTCTACATTCTGAGGTTTGATGCCCGTCACGATGTGCCTGAAGTATATACCGCCCTGCATAATACTTGTATATAAGCTTCGAATGTTTGTGACTTTTCATCGTTTTAGAAGTATTGAAACATAAAATGAACGCTTCATGGACATAAATACCATAACATTACTTGGAACTGCTCTAGCTCTGAATTTGACACAAGAGATCGTCCTTACATCCTGTTTACGCGACAAGCCAGCCAATCATATGATCGAACTTATGTGACATAGTTTCTGGGTCACTTGTGTTGATTAGTGAGAGGGGCGGCCATGCCGCAATTGTGAAAAGCAGTAAAATACCTGGATTTTGGAAATGTTTGACATAAATAAACAAGTTTGGAGGTAAGAGATTTGAAAATAAGATTATATGAATAAAACTTTGAAACTTCAGTAGGGGCGGTAGCCTAGTGGTTCAAGCGTTGGTTCGTCACGCCGAAGACCTGGTTCGATTCCCCACATGGGCACAATGTGTTAAGCTCCATTTCTGGTGTTCCCCGCCATGATATTGCTGGAATATTGCTAAAAGCGGCGTAAAACTAAACTCAGTCAGTCAGTGAAACTTCAGTGACAGTTCTTAAGTGATCGAACTTACATGACACAAAGGATAATTTAATTAAGTCCAATATGTTATCACTATAGTATTATAATAGTGTTTGGTGTAATAATTACAGTGAGGTGTCTTATAATGTGATTAAGTCAATCACAAATATCAAATCTGAGTAACACTGATTATACTAACACAGTGATCAACCTTAAATAACTGTGTTGAGAAATATTAATTCAAAACAATTCATTAGACAGATTTAAACAATTGTTTGAAGATGAACTACTCAGTGACTAATGTGAAATCGCCTCAGACTCGTGGATTGGCATTTTACGGTGGAGCCGATGAATCAAGACTCACAGTCGCTGTAAGTCTCATTTTATAAAGGTTTTAAACAATTATGTCAATGAAATCGTCCTGGATATATTTAAAATACCCAGGACTGCAGTGCCGAGACGGCAGGGTAAAACGTTAAGTTTCATCGCCACCCACTAAATTGTTAGATTTTAAATTTCGACAATAAGTGTTACATAGTTAGTTGACGTCACAGAACAGATACTCAGAATCGTCTTCATAAAGTGCTTTCGTCATATCAAAGATACGCCTTTGGTCATTAATTCTAACAAACCTTCAGATGTTTTATCCTCGATACTTTACTTTCTCATCGAAGTGGTAGGTTCTAACAGCACGACGATCGAACTTCTTTGCCATTTTCGCTTCAAATTGCTGCCTCAAATCAGGAATCAAGAATGGTAAATGAAGTAACAAAATCGCTGAGTCGTTGACAAAGGAGAAATGAAAATTACAGGAATCAAGAATGGTAAATGCTGTGACAAAATCGCTGAGTCGTTGACAATGGAGAAATGAAAATTGCCGCCAACTGGAAGCATTGGTTACTTCCACATATAGAATCGGTAATGTTCAGGAATCGGAACCAGTAAGCCTTATGGTTCATGTTTTTATACCAAGCTGCAAATGATTGATTGTTTCATTATTCATTTATCTTTTTATAATTATTTCATTTTTAAAATCGATATTTAATTCAGTATTTCCGAACCCCTTTTGTACGATTAAATTTAGAAATCAACTGTTGCATTCCAATTCCGAAACCATTTTGAATTCCCATTTTGGCGCATGCGTACTTGAAAGGAAGCACACCAGTGGAGCTGAAAGGGATCGATTCAATTTGGTAAATGGTCAACTTGGGATTTCAAGAGAAAAATAGCCCTAAAAGGTAAGAGGCTGTGGAAATAACTTATTTTATTGCAGCAATAATCCGTTTTAAACGTTTATTCATTATAATATATATATTGATGTCATTTTAGCGGAAAACATCACGATGGACATGTATTTTTAAATGAAAAAGACCCAGTCAGATAGATCTAAATCATCCATTAACGGTTTATTATCGTACATGTTTACTTTACGATTTAGTACAAGATCACAGTACTTTTATTTCTACATTCTGATTTGATTTTCACTTTGAATATTACAACTTTCGTAAAGTTCGTTCTCATAGTAATACTGTACCCACAGTTAGATAGTACCCTAAATTCGTGATGTCATTTACACACGCAAGTTCACACGCAATTTGTGTGTCATAAATGATTAATTACTGATTAGGGTTCAATACCTGGTGACAACAAACATGAAACATAACGAAAATCCAAAATCATTTCACTAACAACTTTCAGAATTGATTAAATCAGTTTGTTTTCTCAACACTTAGATAAAATCTAGCATGCATATTGGCACTTGCATCACTCCTTCAGGTAATGTCTGATAGTGATAAAATAATTATGGAAAACCATCAAAATCAAATTGAATAGAATATTGTTGATTTACAGTTTATTCTTCTAACATATCATTTAATGTATGCTGATTATTATTCTCAAAGGTTGAATTATATTGATATTTTCAGAAACATCACTTGAGATGGCAGACCCACCAAGAAAAAGAGTCAGTACATCTTACAAAAAGAGATATATCAAGGAGCACACTGGAAAAGAGGGTGTCCCACCAAGTTCTAAAGAGCATTCATGGAAAGTTACAACAAGGTTATTTCTCATTTGCCTAGCTCTTCTGATGTTGTTGATAACACAAAGAGCCAGCAAACAGGGCCTGAATCAGTGTTAACATTTGAAGATGAGGGAGAGTCATCTCAGTGCATCACTCTGCAGATGATGATATGAATCGGCCTAGCTACCATGCAGCAAAATTATGGTTATTCTGGTTGACTCCCAGAAGCTTACATTGAAGGTGGTGGGCTGGAGGAGCAACTCTGTTGCAGCATGATTCCACATCAGGACAACAGTCACATGTGCTAGATGAAATTGCAAGCAAGATTCAGGATTTTCAGAAATGAAGTACAGCAGGTCTGAATTCAAACTTTATTTCAATCTTCAACTTGTCCAAAGAAATTCGAGAAATCTGATATTGAGAAAAATGGGAAGTAGTCAACTTATTTTGAAAAAAATGTTTTAATTAGATCTTTATTTCAGTTCTTATTCAGTCTAGATAAGTTGATTCTTAAAGGCATACAGAGCTACAGATAACTTTTGGGTCATTGAGTTATGTACTCCCTTGTGTTCATCTCAGTTGGGTATCCTAATTTTCCTTTGAGTAACCAAATAAATTGTACTTACCTCACTCAAACTCATTTGGGTATTTTACCATTTTCCATTAATTTTAAAAATATAATATAGTCTAGATAGAGTTGGTATTTCTTAAAGGCATACAGAGCTACAGATAACTTTTGGGTCATTGAGTTATGTACTCCCTTGTGTTCATCTCAGTTGGGTATCCTAATTTTCCTTTGAGTAACCAAATAAATTGTACTTACCTCCACTCAAACTCTGACTTTGAATTATTTTGCCATTTTCCATTTAATTTTAAAATATAATATAGTTTAAATGTTAGTGTTTGTGATTAACCTTTTGATGTGTAATATGAGAAACGATAAGAAAGACTGCAAGTTGTCAAGTTCATGTCCTAAAATAGAACCTCTCTCAGTATACTTCAGTTATTTTATCTATCCACATAGTACGCAAACTACGATTGAACATTTTGTGTGTACGCATGTAAGATCACATTTTATTGAGTATTTACAAAACTTCAAGCGTACTTGTATGCAATAGACTTAATAGGAATTGGGTTTTCACATTAATGTTTGCGTAATTTACGCAGATACGCAGCTTATCTGTACCTCTGGGCATACTTGCTCACTAAAAAATGGGATTTTATTGGGGCACTTCAGTTTCCTATTTATGCAATAACAGATTTAATATTCACTCTGTTCACTGTTAAAAAATATCAAAAGATTTATGATGTCATCTTTACAATGGTATGACATCACTATCCTCGTCGGTCATTGCTAGGTGATGCAGCAACAATAATGATGTTGCAAGAAATTGATGAAGTGGACCAATTTGAAAACACCACAATTTCCAACACTGAAACATATTATAAGAAGAATACTTTGGGGTTTTGAGTGAACTATCTTTACCTCTCCTTTGTGATTGGCTAAAGCCTGCGCCACTGATAAAAATGCCGTCTCTGTGCCATCAATTGATGAGAAAAGAGATATACACTGAAGACACAAAAATCCTCAATATATTACAGCTATTACAAATATCATAGTTTCAATTGAAAGTCTCTTTTATATCCTGATCTTTGTTTTTTCAGTGATGATGATGACATGCAAGGAATCGTACATCTGGATGATGACTTTCATTCAACATGTTCAAGCGATGAATTTGGTTTCGTAGATGATGAACTGTCAGAAGAGGATTGCCAAAACAGTGAAGATGAGGATTTTAGTATAGAGTCTGACTTCAATAGCTATATTTACAAGGGTTCACAGATAACCTTATCTGTCAGCATACTACTGATTCTGGCCTTTGCAACACGGCATTCTCTTACATCGGATGGGATAACTGAGTTGTTGCATCTGCTTGCTTTGCACTGTACAGCAGGACACTGTCTGCCAACTACGCTATATGCTTTTAAGAAATATTTTCACAATGTTGACCATCCACTGATTTACCACAAGTACTGTTCATTTTGTTTGCTTGGTATTGAAACATCCAAAGAAATGGACACCTGCCAGAATCCACTATGTTCGAAGAAACTAAAATGAAGAAGGAAGTGTGTCTGGCTTCATTGAAATTCCGATAGAATCTCAACTACAATCAATGTTCAAACGCCCAGGGTTCATCACCAGTTTATTACATAAATCAAGAAGTAGCAAGAGGAAATGAAGAGGCAGTTGAAGATATCTGTGATGGTTTACAATACAAGAAATTAGTTGCCGACGGGATCCACGGAAGTCAGTGTATGATTTGACATTGACTTTTAATACAGATGGTGCTAAACCGTTTAGAAGTTCCAAAACCAGCTTATGGCCAATTTACCTAATGATAAATGGACTACCTGATGCAGAGAGGAGAATGCCGGAAAATATGGTGTTAGCTGGGATTTGGTATGGAGCTAAAAAAACATCTATGACAGGATTTCTAACACCTTTTATGAAAACATTAAAAGATTTGGAAAAGGCTTTGTGGCTAGCACACCAGATGGAGCAGTGGAGTGTAGAGCTATATTGATAGCAAGTACCTGTGATCTTCCTGCTAGAGCATGTGTTTGTGCCATGAATCAGTACAATGGACAGTCGTCATGTGTGAAGTGTCTTCAAACAGGAAAGGTTGTGAAAGTAGGAAAAGGCCATACAGAGTCTTCCTCCAAACATGGACTGTTTGGATGGACCAACTAGATCAGACAACTCAGTGACTAGGGATGCTCTTGATGCTGTCCGATTGAAGGTGCCAGTAAATGGCATCAAAGGGCCCTCATGGGTTTCTTACCTCACATTTTCAGTTTTGTACATATATTGGAACTGGCATTGATTATATGCACGGTGTACTTCTTAGGCGTCGCTAAACTTATGCATTCACTGTGGTTTGCAAGTAAAGCATAATGCTCAAGTATTTAGTGTTGCTGGTTTGATTGATAAAGTTAACCGACGACTGCTCCAAATAAAACCTCCCAACTACATGTCAAGATTGCCAAGATTTTGATGGACTCTGATTACTGGAAGGCATCCGAATGGAAATACTGGATGTTATATTATGCTCCAACAGTTATGCATGATATTCTTATGCCAGAACAGACATTTTTTGTTTTTATCAGAAAGTATTTTCTTACTATTGCAGGATTCCATTAAACCTTCAGATATCCGCCACAGCAAGATACTGTTAGCTAGATTTGTTGCAATGTTTCCAGTGATGTATGGGGAATCAGTAATGACTCTTAATGTACACCAGCTTCTGCACTTGCCTGATAATGTTCTGAATTTAGGTCCTCTGTGGTGCTTTTCATGCTTTCCCTTTGAAGATGCAAATGGTTTTTTATTGAAGCTATTTAATGGAACTCAGCATATTGATAAACAGATAGCTCATGCTGTTGCAGTCATGCAGAAAATGCCTGAGTTGATTCCTGCCATAGAAAAGAACAGTGTGGCATATGATCTCTACTGTAGGTTGAAAAAACAAATCAAAATACAAAGGTACTATGTTGGATGCTGGGGTTTATCTCATTGGAGCAACAAAATTCCAAAACCAGTTGTCACCAGAGTATGATCATGCTGTGAAGGAAAAGAGTTTCTGGTCCTTTTGAAAAGCTTGTGACTTTTAAAGGGTCAAAGTTGATGGAGATGTTTACTTCTCAGAGGCATATAAGCGTGTACTTTTGAGAAATAGTTGTACTGTGCTATGTGCAAGTGATTCATCACATATGTATGGCATAATAGAAACTTTCCTGCAAAGTTTCTCCCGTGTATGTATCCAGTGTCAGAATTCAGCAGTTGTGTCTGTGTGACAAGAAACTTTGCCATGATTAGGTGCTAATTGAAGTGAGCGATAACTTCATGGAAGTCAAATACATCAGGAAGTGAGGTCCACTAATGAGAAAGAAAATAACTGCTGTGGATCTGAATGCTTTTAAACGGAAGTGTGTCTTTATCAAAGTTCACGATTCTGATGCTGTTTTTCTCTGTAATGTACCAAATGTTTTGGAAAAAGATTAAGGTTGTTGTTACAATCAGTTAGAATCATTTTGTTGTACTTTGAGATGTACATGTATTTTTCCTGATTTTAGAATACAGTGGAAACCGCCTAAGTAAAGACCGCTTAAATAAACAGACCTGATAAGTAAACACTTTTCCTTGGTCCCGGCAAATTCCTTCATTAATTATCACTATTAGAGTCCTGTTAACTAAACTTGGATAAGTAAACAATACCGCTTAACTAAACGTCTTCTCAAAGTCCCTGGAAGTTAATTACTTAACAAAGAGACTGGATAACTAAATTAGCGATCACCACATAATCCGACATGAGGGGCACGTGTCAGTCTCCAGTTAAACAAACATCCTACTTACAGTTCGCTGGCGTCATGCAGTTGACAATACACTGACAACTGGAGGCCAGCCCTGATAAAGTGGTTCATTGTTACATATGCATACATATATACATGCATATGGTTGTCATTTGCAAGTTTTTATAGGTTTGGATAAGTAAAATACCTGATAAGTAAACAATTTTGGCGAGTCCCTTGAATTTTACTTATCAGGTTTCCACTGTATTTTTAAAGGTTACATGCAGCCAAAAGCAAATATAATTAAATCACAATTATCATTTATTCATGACTTATTATACATTTCTGATTATGAAAACAAATAAAACAAAATTATAAGCATATAATCGCAAATCAAAAGTGCAACAATATTTGGTACTTGGGTTTTACTACCAATAGAGTACCATCGAAATGCTTCTGCAACCGGGATACAGGTGGGCTCGCCCCAGGTGTAACGGAGATTTTCATTGGCTGGTTCATTTGCCGATACGTGCAGGTGTGTATATATAGAAATGTTGGGTTTTTTAAATACATGCTGATTTTTTCTGCATTTGCATTCGATTCAATCAACAAAAACTGAGATGGTGACTATTGCGTTGCTGGACACTGTTGTTTGTCCAAGTACAAAGTAGGACTTGAAACTGATAATCTGAGTTTGCACCGGTTTCCGTCCGATCTGTTCATCAGAGACAAATGGATGCAGTTTGTTTGCAATCAACAAACATCATAACATGTCGTGTACAAGTATCACATCTGCCTGTCCTTGTAATTACATAATGTGACAGAGACAGAACTCAGGTTCATGAGCCATTTATGGTGTATAACCTGATAAGTGTTAAGTTCAAATTGCATGTGGTCAATGAACGAGGTTGTGTATTGCAATTTGCATATTGTCATTAGCAGACATTGAGTTTTGTCTGTGACAGATGCTGCTTATCACAATGAACATGTTGTTTTCTATGTTTCCATATACTAGTACATGAATTAAAATATTGCAGTTTTCAAGCTGAGCATTTTTTAACGATGATATTAGTATTTCTAATACTTTACTTTCTTGAAAACTAATGGTTTGTAAATCTGCCAACCCCCCAAAAGCATGATGTGAAACATATAAGAAAAAGTATGGAACCAGTGTATTTTTATTACTGCAGATCCAAGATGCTTGTAATCACAAGAAACATCTTTTGTTCTCTAACTTTGACTAGAGTGATAATCCTTGAAAGCATTACTTGCTGAGTGACCTTCTAGTGAATAAACCAATGTTCCAGGCATCCTGGTTCAAGCCATGCAAATCTAATCATTGTGTATGCAGCACAGCATTGCTATTGAAACCACTTTTTACCCCAGCACTGGGGTGAAATTAGTGAATCGTTTGAACTCCGATTTTGCGCGGGGTATTTTTCATCGCATTATTTTTCAACTTTATAAGTTGAATTTGCATGTTTGATGATTGGTTACTGTAAGTCCATACCAAAAGGTATCAGAATCTGCAAAGTTGTGTTTTGCGTTGCATGTGACCTTTAACAATTTGTTTAAAATATCTTCCAAAATATTTTGTAATTTCAGCATAGTAAACCTCTTTTTTTAGTTGTACAATGGAAAAACTGTGTCTTTTATTTTCAATACTCCATAAATTCCATTTTTTTTTATGGCAATAAACTCTATTTGTGATTGAAATAATTAGTAAAGTATGTATTTTGGATGTTACTTTACAGTGTCAACCAAGCACAATTATTGTGTTAAACATTTAGTTAACCAATTTAATATTATTATACCAATTTATGTAATATTTATCAGTTACACAGTGTTTTGAAGGGATTGTCACAGTTTTGAATGTAACTGCCAAACCCTTGAAAATTGTAGAAAATATGTAGATTTGGAAGAACAAATTTTATCAATTGTGTTATGTTTCATGTATGTTATGTTTATTGTAGATATCACTCATATCAGAGAATAAATTTTGTAAAAATGAACATTTTAACTTCTTATAAGTTTCTCATACAAAATAAGAAAAGATGAAAAGTTCTTATAAGAAATTTTTGTCACTAAGAAATATATAAGATTCATTATAAGAAACACCATTATAATTTCTTATAAGTTTCTTATTCCTAATTATTTCTTATAAGAATCTTATAAGATCTTATAAGGTAAAACCGTACGGGTGGATGTTCAGTTTAATGGCATAGATTCTCTATTCCATTATTTTCAGGAACACAGTTTAAATTTGACAACCTTCATTGTCACATTAACAACATATTGACAATATATTAGAGTTACCTCCTAAAGCTCAGTCATACCATTAGAGTAACGTCCCTTATGTGTAAGATATCAGCACTAAATTGGTTATATATGTTTAACTTGTACAATTTAAAGTAAGAACTTCCTATTCAATGATATATCTCAAATTGTAATGTATCTGTAAAGCCAATAATACAATTAATAAGAACTGTGTTTTTGTTTCCCGATATCCTCTGTCTAATCAGTATAATGATATCATTGACGTCTTATTTCAAAGATGGACTCATTTAGCGACTGAAGTTGATTTATAAGGTAGCAGCACGAGAGTAAGTTTCTCAGATTTTGTTTGTTTAAAAATGACTATATTCCATGAAGTCGATAACTTTTAATCCAATATTTAGTCATGTTTTCTCTCATATTGTATCATTTGTAACAGTCACTCAAAATTTAAAAGAAATAAATAAAAGTGTGTTTTTTTTGTTATGTTGTCACAAAATAGTTTATGATTTCAGATCTGTGCAGAATACTAGTACTCTCGACTCACAGAGACTAACATCGCAGACAATGAACTCCGGACTGGGAAAGGTGTCTGAAAGAATCATTACCTAATCAGAAATTCATGGAAAGTCCAGGATTATGTCAAAGCTTTGAGGAAAGACGTGGATACAAGAACTGATGAAACAGAAACAAATGTAAGCATGTTGTTTTTTTCTGTTTCAGTCGCTATTGCGTAAATGTAGCTGTACACCCAATGAATGGTTGGTCCCTGAAAATATAACCTAAAAACACGTTTTTTATTTGTTGGACGGATAATTTTAAGCTCCAGGTAATTTGGACAATGAATGGAAAGATTTTAGCTTTCTGAAAAGCTGATATATTTTTCATTAGGTGATACAACAGTCTCCTTGTGTAAGCATGTGTTCAGTTATGCCTACAGTTAGTTATGGTAATAGTGTCAATTATGTTACGCAGGGGTGGAAATAACCCATTGCCCGTCGCCCGAGTCCAGTGTTTTTGTCTGTCGGGCAAGCAAATTTGTATATCACACTGTACGGTGTCCAGTTGATATTCAATGTTAATTATGTTGTTTATTTAAAATATCAACAAGAAAATGGCCGGTATAGTGGAAAAATTATCAGGGCAAGTGATTTTACATGTGCCACTGTACCGGAGTACACTAGCAATTTTAAAGTTATTTCCACCCTGTTATGCTCTGTTCTTTGTTTCGATACAGTACTGGCCACAGTGATCCTGGGTCTTCCTGGACTCCAAAGAGAAGAGCCAAAGACCTTCATTGTAAAGGACTGTCAAGTGAGTTACACTGGATATTGTTATATTGTTAAAAAATAGGAGCAAATATGAGTTGATGTTAATCCATAATTCATTGTTCTACATCATATATAAGTTTGTAAAGAAAGTATTTTGTGTTCAAGTACTTTTTATCCAAAACGAAAATAAGTATTATGGTATGACTGACTGAATTTGGTTTTACGCTGCTTTAAGCAATATTCCAGCAACATCACAGCGGGTAACACCAGAAATGGGCTTCACAAATTGTACCCATGTGGGGATTCGAACCCGGGTCTTCGGCGTGACGAGCCAACGCTTTAACCACTAGGCTACCCCACCGCCCCATTTATGGTATGAATATTTATAAGTAGATAAATATTTATATAAGTATGTTTTACATATGTTTATTCCTTTAACTTAAGTGGCTAAGGGCACACCTTTGCAGGGCCTAGAACAAGTATTTCATTTCAGTTTATAGGTTGCAATTACATCCTTCATTCTCTGCGATGGAGTTGCAAAGAAGCCTTCATGGACGTTTGCGTTTTCCATGTGTTTGCTGAGGGACAGAAAGTGTACACTACGGACAATGTTGTTGATGCCGTCAAGGGTTACCTTGCAGTTTTTACATCTATAATTTGCAATGTGCCCAAGGTCTCTTGAAATCCCATTTTTTCTTGGACAAAACTTTGCTGAAAATCAACAATAAATTTATGGGTAAAAACCTTGGAAAACCAAGAATGTTGAAAAATCAGTCAATTCCATGATCTCGAAACTAAATGCAGGAAATTGAATGTGCTGACTGGAGCAGACCGGAGTCAATTGTAACAATTTGGGAAATTGTAATTACGACAGTTTCAGGTATGAGTCTTTTAGATAATTAATTTTAAAGTAATTTTAGACATTCTTTGTGTAGAAGTTGAGAAATGCTGTGATATCTTGAAATATGTTCCATACTCACACTAGACAGAATACATACATATATACATACATACATACATACATACATACATACATACATACATACATACATACATACATACATACATACATACATACATACATACATACATACTCACACACATTTATATATGTGGGTTACACACACACACACACATTTATATATGTGGGTTACACACACACACACACACACATTGTTCATATACTAGTGAAAAACAGTACACCTGATTGATTGTTTAGAAATAAAAGATATTGTTCTCCACACAAGTGTTCATTTTTGTTTTAAATGCTTATTCTTAAATGCATGAATTGTATTTTGAAATTGTAGTCATACTTTCCGTATGATACTTATATTATTTGCCATTGGCTGTGTGTTTATATTATGCCCTTGTCCAATTGTGACAATCGAAATGCATTAAAATTGACATCTTTTCTATTGCCAATTTTGAATATATAACATATTCAAATTGAATATCTCTTGACAACAATTTGAATATACAACCATGTGAATGACAACCCAAATGCATTGTCAAAAAGTCGCCCATTGTCAAATTGACAACTCAAGATGTTATTTAAGGCACCCCCATTTGACAACGTTTTATTTACAGTGGAGTGGTCAGCCATCCTGATTATTAAATGTCCTGATTAGCGACCTTTGCTATTTTGATCACTGTCGATTATTTATTTTTTTTCTTGTTCTGTATGCAGTTTTATTTCTGATGAAACTGATACATAAAATATTTTAATATACAAGGCAGTGGTAGCAGACTGGCTGGGATGTTTCCTATTTTTATCTGTAATAATAGATCCCTCTTAAATATATCAAACGTACGGTCATTCCCAGTTACTTTACACCTATGTATAGTAAATTTAGCTAGCATTAACAAGTGATTCATCACTTTAAAGTTTCCTGAGGTTTTCTTGACACCATATAAAACATCTCTATATAATTTCCATATAGGCTATTTTCAACATGAATCTTTGCCCACTTAAAAAAAGGAAATCCAAAAGGGTAATACAAAATGACCAGAAAACATGTACTGCCTCACATTTCTTCCCTTAATATTGATTGTTTAAGATACATATAAACCTGAAGGGAGCTTCTCACTATAGTATATATTAGACATGGCTTCTTTTCCCGGAATAACCGCACTTGGGTTTTTTGTTTGCTCTCACATTTTGTTCCTTAATATTGATTGTTTAAGATACATATTATATGGTACATGTATTATAGAATGTAAAATCTTTCTTTGCAACTGTTTAATATTTATTTTAAGCTGGTAATTCATCCTCAGAAGAAACAGAAAGTACTGTGTGAAGTAAGTTATACCAAGTCTTGGCTTTATCATGAATATCAGATGATTAATACCATGAACAGTTGGAAGTAAAACTTCTAAAGAAGTAAACTTCGTGTATATGAGAGAAACATTAAAACCAATTGCGTTGCTATTGTATTTGAGTACAGTTTGTATTTTCTTGGCGAAATGTCAAAGTCATATTTTCTTGAGAAAGTTCCATGCTTGAAAAATTCACAAAGTCTCTTGATTACCTGCCAAATATAAACTATACCTGTTTTTTTCCATTCTGCATCAAATGCTTTTTCTGTTCATGTGAACAGTTTTATTTTTCCACATAATTTCATTAAATACATCTTCCCCGTTGTAAAAGTTCATTTCCCATAGATTTAAAATATTCTAATGGAAATATGGAATTTTTAACTTTAATCTTGAAATGTACGAATTACACTGTAATAAAAATTGAAATGTGCCAACCGAGACAAATAGAGCTCCAATGTGTGTATGTCCAAAAGCTGCCTTTTAAAAGTATGTTGTAAGCCATACAGTTTAGTGCATTATAAAGATATGGAAATCTATATGCTTTAATACCCCTATTTTCATAGCTTTGTGATAAATAATTTTTGATATTTGTCCTGATTTACTTTTCCATATAATGGCAAGTAATTCTCTATTTATTGACCTATTGACTTCAATATACTTGAGGAAAGAGATACAGCTTGCTTGGTGATTGAGTCTGATAAACCTTCTGATTTACTGATTAACATTCTTTCATAAATTGTTAAATATGTTGCATTCCATACATCAAAGCGTCACTTAAATGTTTCTGCTGGTATTTCAATATTGTAATGAAACAAACTGGGTCATCAAGGTCTAACATTATGCCAATATATTTGTACCTGGATATGTGGATTGGTTAGACAGCTTTGCATTTTTCTCTAAATATACAAGGTCCGCAATAGCGAGAATTAACTTACATTGATCAAGTTACATTATTGAATGTTGTTATATTGAAATAGATTTAACCTGTCTCCTGCCAGTTATGGTACTACACAAGTTAATACAATGTGTGACGATTGTACCTACTTGCAGACGGCTGTGAAATGTTGCTTAGGCGAGGTGTATAAATAGAAGCACTTTGGCGGCCGGTGTATTGTTGGAGGGCAGTGGCAAAAATCTTATTGTTTAGTTTTTATTTTGAAATTGATTGTTGTCCGTCTGTCCTCGCCAGGAATAACTGGAAAACACAGCAAGTTTGACAAAGTGCTTATACTGATTTGTAATTTTTCTTCAAGACTGAAAAGCTGTTTTCAGACTGTGAAGTGAAAAATACAATAATAAGTCAATTAATTCTGTATTAAGCTGACAGTATGCAAATAATACCATAATGTTTAACCCCGAATGCCACAGGGACATATATGTCCTCCCTCTTCAACCCTCACTTTGAAGTGCAATAAAATTCCAAATATATCAGGCATTCAAATACACTTCACAGTTTCGAATTTTGCAGGACATTGCCTGTTTCGTGATACCATCAACTGTTATCTTAAACAAAACTAGGTATACAGAACATGGCCTCACATTCATAAGAAATAAGAAATGTTGCCATTTTCTTACTTATTACGAAATGGCGATTCACAGCCTTCTTTGGTGCATGTATTATGATAAGGGTCTTGAGGGTCCAAGTGATGGTTCCGGTGAAACACCTTATCTAACTGGCGTGCTGGTCTGCTTGGGGGAATTAACTCAGCAAAAGAGTCCGAAGTCACAAGAAGCTAATCACACTTTTATTTACAAGAACAGAGTAACATGGGGTGGCCACAGAGAGTCGGTACAACCCTCTGGGCTGAGGGCTAGAGCTGACCTGTGTTAGGAGTCTAAACCCTACTGATGGACAAATGAAGATAGAGACTTTTTATCTACAATTAAAACAATAAAGAGATTATGATTGGTTGACTGATACAAAAAACGGGTGTGACCTACATTAGCCTATCAAATACAGAATATACATAATGGGGTGTGTCCTTCAATGACAAGACAGGGCAATCACTCTTAATCCTTGTTAATCCTATTTTAACTGGCACTAATCTCGATGGCACTTTTACTGGATGCTTGGATGCTTACCCTGGGCTAGATCTCAACGAGCCTAATCTGATGTGTCAATTACAGGTGCTTGGATTACAATAGATGCATTTAATCGTCTGGTCATAACTCTGAATTACTGAAAGGGTTGCTAACAGCTTGAGTCCTCAATACCTTAGGCTAGGATTTTATCTTGGATATCTGTGAAATTGTGTAGCCGTAATTTATACCTTTTTCAATAGTATGTCTGTGAGATGAGTTTTAAAACTTTTGAATGGAGTCTTTCTCTAAGCTATTACTAATATTCTATATTTATATTTTCCTAATATCTGAATCCTAATATATTGCTTGTAGTGGTAATAATGAATAATGAATTTTGTATGAATTATTATCCCATGATACATGTATTGAAATGCAAAAGTCGGATAATTACTCTAAGTGTTGAATTTCAAAAATAGCATATTATTTTTCTTTATCCTGACTCATGCTTAATTGCTTGTCTTCTTCCTCTTGCGAACATAGTGGAACACTTGTATCTCCTTATTGAAGCTCCCTTCAATAAAACGTACGTAAAATCACTAATCACTACTCACCAAGAGTTATCCCTCCTTCCTGTTTTGGCGGGAACTGGCGCCACCTTTCCCCCACATGCTTCACTCTCTCCTTCTTCGCCCAGTAAGCAGGTTGTGAGAGCGCCTGTGTCTCCGTACGGCACTATATCCTTTCATTACTTAGTTAGTTACCTCTATTAGTTTATTATAGAGGTTTAGCTAGTATCCTTCATCAATATGTTTTGATATTTTATCGTATTTAGCACTGTTTATTCACGGTGTAGTCCGTGTTTGTTCAGTAGTTTACGTTCATGAAAATCTGTTCGAAATGTAAGTTACGTTTCTCTGCTGCTGACCCGCACCTAATATGCCCTAGCTGCACGGTACCATGTTCTTTCAGCTCATGCTGCGATTTTTGCAAGCATTTATCTACTTGTGCTTTTAATAAATACCTTCTTTGCGTCCTGAGACGTACCGCAGATAGGTCGAGAAGGGTTGATCCAGTCATGGATAATTCAGCTGAGTCCCTCACCAGTCAACTGCTGTCTGACGACCCCCTACCGTCTGGTCTGCTTCTCCAGACATCCCGTCGTCACAGTCTAAGACTCGGTGATCGTCAAACACCCAGCGCAGACTCCGCACCCCCAAGGCTTTCTCGGCCCCAGGGCTTTCTCGGCCGAGATTGTTCCCTTGACAGAACAGGGTCTGTATGATGATCAGCCGATCATCATCCCAGAGGTTCATCGCAAGAAACGACCAGTCTCAGCTACAGTGACTTCAGCGCAGATTTCTTCTCACCCGAGGTATCAATGCTGACGACAGATGACTGTCCACTGGGCCCCGTCGCCATCACTGCAGGAAGGGCAGCGCCAGTACCACCGCAGACCTTCAACAAGGGCGACTTTATGCAGCAGTTCTCCCAGCAGATCATGGAGCTGATGGAAGAATGTTATGGCCTGGAAAAGAAGTCACAGCCAGCCCAGGCCCCGAGCCTTCGCGAAGGCTCCAACGCAGACATCATCTCTGAGGGATCTACCATCAACGTGACTTCTGCCAACAGAACTGCACTCCCGGATCAGCCTGCGCGAAGGTCGTCTCAACCGTCCCCTGCGGAGGACTCGGAGGATCAGTATCCGTGAAGGCGTTCGCAGGGGACTTCAAGAACAGTATCCAAGACATCTGCATCCCACAGAGTGATGAGGGATTCACCAGGACCTTCGCGAACCCACAGTCGCTCATCTCCGTGCAGGTCTCCGCGCAGGTCTCCACGCAGATCTCCACCTAGGTCACCACAGTCACGTAGGACTCCACCTCGTTCACCATCGGAGGAGTATCAACGTCCCTTACTCAGCTCTTCTGTTACTGAGGATGATGGCGGCATCATATTTTCGGACTCTGAAATACGTTACTGGATGGCTAATGGATTGGACTTGGCTTCACCATCGAAAGACGATAATCCGGCTCACACTTATCTTATGAGAGAGGATGATGTCGACACGCTCACTCTGCCCCCCGATTGATCCCATCGCGGCGGTTCCACAGAACCTGGACGCAGCTTTCAAGACAGCCACTAAAGCCCAGGCGCCGCACCTACCACAGTTCAACGCCAGGAAGTTCTCCTCCCATAACATGGATCCTTTCCCTAAAGCTCAGGACATAGACGAGAATTTCAAGGTCATTAGCGATGCCAAGGCCAAGTCTTACAAGATCGAGGACAGGAAGCTGGCTCAAGTGGAAACTATGACCAGACGGATGTTCTTCGGCCTCAACAGATCTCGGGCAGTCAATGAAACACTCATCGCCAAGGTTTTCGAGACTCCACTGCGGAAGAAGATAGAATGATTTATTCGGCCCTCCTTATGCAGAAGAAGGACCAACAGTTCATGACAGACCACCTCTCATCTATCTCCGCAGCACTGACTCTGGCTCGTCGACAAGGTCTCCTCGCCTCCTGCAGTTGGAGTGAACAGTTTACCAAGTCACTCTACACAGCCCCGTGGTCAACTCCTTCCATCTTTGCTGGAGAAATCTTCTTTTTTTCCTTAATATTTTTATTTCCCAGAGTACATTTGTTGTTGTAATACAAAAGCATCATACACAACATTGAGCAAACATCACCATCAATACAATCAGTCAATACATCAATACAGGAACATCATCGTATGTTCAGGGTGGATTTGCTATAATGTATCTGTTATCCGTGCCCAAAGCTAATATGTATACCAGTACTTGTATTCAGATACACTTATCAAATTTTATTGTACTTATATAACATCTAGATTGGTATAATTAGCAAATAGTGTATGGAAGGAAGACCAGAAGGCATAAAATTTTGCTGGGTTTGCATTAGAAAATGCCGTATATTTGGTAGCTTTATAGTAGTTGAGTATTTCCCTTTGAAGCACTCTAAAATTTGGCTTTGTATTATTTCGGCTTGTTTTATATAGCATGTATTTCACTATTAGAAACACCAGATTAAGTGGTTATTGTTTTTACCTTTGAAACCAAAGATGATATTTTCATATGACAAATCAATATTTCCTTCAGACAGTATATCCAGCTAATCGGATACCTCCTTCCATACTTTCACGGTATATCCGCATTCACACAATAAATGAATAATTGTTTCAGGAGCAGATTCACAGAATGTGCACGTTGAAGAGTCTGTATAATTCATCAAGTGTAACTTATGTTTAGTCGTTAGAATATTGTGAGTAATCTTGAAATGAAACCATCTTAACTGTACACTTTCTGTACATTTATTTGCCATTAAATATATGTTAGACCAGTCTTCTTTGTTATATTGTTTGTTAAGGATGTGTTCCCACTATTTTTAGCTTGTTGGTCCAGTTTCAACTTGAGATAAAAGTACGTTATAGAAGGATTTACTCCTTTGGTTTTGTCCGCAGATACAAGATATATTAAAGGGTAATGTTGGATATTTAACCTGATAGGTCCAAGCTATATCAGGTATTTGTCTAAGTCTGCAATATGCTAAAACAGTACACTTTATACCTTCTAGATGGAGGAAGTTTATGTTTGCAATTCCATATTTTTTTTCTATGTCAACTTTATGTAAGAATTTTCCATTCTGATCTAAAATATCACAAACTACTATTATTCCCTTTTTTGCCATATTTTCATAGTAGATTGACTTTCCCTCTATTTTAAAGTTATTATTAAACGATAGAGACTGGTTGAAAATATCTGATATTTCTTGCACATTTGTGTAGCCCTTTTTTAGGTAGTGGCACCATGCCATTAATACATCACTCCAAAATTGATTTGAGACACTGGGAATAATACTATTGCACACATATTGTTCATCAGCATACCATAATTTATTTGCGTGGTCTAGGATTACATTTGCAATAGAAGTACATTTTTTAACTGTGGAGCAACAAACGTTTAATCCACATTATTTTTGAGCATTTATAGTAGTTCTTACAATGGGTACACTTATTCCTCCATCCTTTGGTTTCAGATGCATCATTTCTCGCTTTACCTTATCTGTTTTCCCTTGCCAAACAAAATTATAACACTTTTTTTTAACTTTTGTAATGTGTCTTCGGATGGACTAGGGATAGATGAAAATAAGTGGTTTAAGTTTGGTAAAAGCAAGGATTTCAAGATAACATTTTTCCCCATTGGTGTCAAATATCTCAGGGACCAAATATTCATTTCTTGGTAGATATTTTCGAATTTATCATTATAATTTAGGTCTACAATGTTATTTAGGTCAACATCAAAAACTCATCCTAAAAGTTTGAAATTTGGCTGTGTCCAATCCAGATTCCATTCCTTGCACATCTTATACCTAGATCCTTTTTTTGACCCTATCCATATTAGCCTGGTTTTTTCTGCGTTAACTTTTAACCCTGAAAATCTTACAAAGAAGGCTAATGTGTTCAAAACTGCATACAAACTTGATTCAGATCCGTCTAAGGTCACTGTAGTGTCGTCTGCAAATTGGGCTAAAAGGCTTTGTATATTACCTATCTTTATCCCTTTAATTTTCTTATTTTTTCTTATTAGAATAGCTAGTATTTCGGCAAATAGGATAAAAATGTAAGGTGATATTGGGTCTCCCTGTCGGCAGCCCCTAGTTATCTTGAAGAACTCGCTCGCAAACCCATTTACTAATACACATGATTCACTATCGTTTAGCAGTACTTGTATCCAATTTTGAATGCAAGGTCCAAAGTTGAAAAAGTCCATTACATTTTGCATAAATTTTCTGTCAGCCGAGTCAAAAGCTTTTTCAAAATCAATAAGCATTAATAATCCTGGAGTTTGATATGATTCACTATAGTCCATTACGTCGTATATCTGCCTTGTGACTTCTCCTATGTATCTTCCTTGAATAAAACCTTTTTGATCCTCACTGATAATAAGTGGTAATATTGTCTTTATTCTGTTTGCTATAACTGCAGAAGCTAATTTGTAGGAGGTGTTTAGTAGTGATATTGGTCTCCAGTTTTTTAGCTTTTTTTTACTTTTACCACTCTTAGGGATACAAGTAATAAGACCTTGTTTTTGTGATACGGACATGAAACCATTTTCATATGCATATTTCAAGGAGTTAATTAGAAATTTATTTAAGTCATTCCAAAAAAACTTGAGGAATTCGCTGGAGAAATTGACAAGGTTGCTAAGGAAGTTACCAAAGATTCAAGAGAAGTCCTAATGATCAAGTCCATAGACACTCTGGCCAGCGTCATCAGGCAAACATCCCAGCATTACTCAGGAAGATCCAAGTTTCCTGGAATACAGAGGGCACGGGACAAGAATGTGGGTAGCTCCAGAGGTGGGAAAGACTCTTTTCGCCACCCTACCGGCAACTACAGGGCAAGATCGGACGAGGCAGGGCACCCAGAGGCTCCAGGGATTATCGACGATGAAAGACGGGTTCAGAACGAATGGAGTCTTCCACCCCAAGCCGTTCCTGTACAACCTTCCCAAGTGGGTGGACGTTTACAACTACACTGGGAAAACTGGGGAATACTACAAGATCCATACGTATCCAACATCCTAAGACACGGATATCGCATTCAACTACGGGCCGCTCCACCGCTTACAGTCAACCCTCACAAGTTCGACTTCAAGACACATCAGATAGAGCAGTTACAAGAGGCCGTCTCATCTCTTTTAACCAAGCGGGCCATAGAAATCGTGGATCCAGTCAACATCACACCAGGTTTTACTCCACAGTTTTCCTGGTTCCAAAGAAAAACTCCAAAGAAAAGTTCCGACTCATCTACCATATGAGCATGTTCAACAGGGATTATCTACGCAGATCTCCCACGTTCCGCATGATACATCTACCTAAAAAAATCCACCTCGTCTGTATGATGGACTACATGGCCAGCATAGATCTACAGGATGCCTACCTGCATATCCCTATTCATCCCGAATCGAGAAAGTACCTCAGATTTACACTGGACGGGCTACATTACCAATGGAAGGTCCTGCGATTTGGAATATCATCGGCCTCATGGTTGTTTACAAGAGTAACAAAACCTGTAGTCACATATCTACATCATCAAGGGCTACGAAGTGCATTCTACCTCGACGACGGGATTCAAGTAGATCAAGATCCAGAGTGTGTCCGACTACAGTTGAATTTCACCATCAATCTACTCACTCAGCTAGGATGGTTAGTGAATCTACTCAAGTCGGACCTAGAACCTACACAGGACCTGCAGTTTCTAGGCATCAGATTTCTCACGACACAGAACCGGATCGTCGTGTGAGAGGACCGATGGCTCAAGATTCAACAGACAATCCCTCAAGCCTTACTCTCTCCGTTGCAAATACGACATTGGCTGAGTCTGTTGGGTTTCCTCACGTCCGCACAAGACATGACAACAGCTACACCCGTTACAGGTCCTTATCAACGCTCATCTCGACGACCTAGAACCCTTTGGTCTCCTGAATTAAGACCTCATCTACTATGGTGGACCCGGAGGTGGAATGTTTGTGAAGGCATCTATTTAGCAGAGCCGGAGTTCAAGACCCATCTATACGTGGACGCGTCACTCCAAGGTTGGGGAGCACATCTCGACAACTATGTGGCAGCCGGGATATGGAACCAGGAACATGCTGGAGATGAAAGCAGTCATCAACGCCATACTCCATTGGAGCACCATTCTACAGAATGCTCATCTCATGGTACACACAGACAACTCTACATTGGCGTTTTATATAAACAAGCAAGGCTCAACCAGATCATTGAACCTACTAGATCTATGCTTTCAACTGTTTGACCTAATCGACGATCTGAACATCCACGTAAGAGCATGTCACATTCCAGTCTTAGCAGACGCACTCTCCCGTCCAACTCAACCATCGCCGACGGAATGGATGCTCCATCCAGAGATCTTCACACAGACCATCCAGGAAATAGGAGCTCTGTTGATAGACCTATTCGCCACACGCTTCAACATCAGCTAACAACATTCGTCTCTCCAGTCCAAGAGAGGGCAATGGACGCTCTCAGCATATCCTGGGAAGGCCTCAACGCATACGCGTTTCCACCGCCAGTGCTACTACCGAGGGTGTTACAGAAAATCAGCCAGACAAGGAACATCCAACTGATTTTGGTTGCGCCCTACTGGCCAGCGAGAATGTGGTTCCCCATTCTCATACAACTGACTGACTGAGTTTGGTTTTACGCCGCTTTTAGCAATATTCCAGCAACATCACGGCGGGGGACACCAGAAATGGGCTTCACACATTGTACCCATGTGGGGATTCGAACCCGGGTCTTCGGCGTGACGAGCCAATGCTTCAACCATTAGGCTACCCCACCGCCCCCATTCTCATACAAGAATTCGGACCACCAATACTGCAACTACCAGAGCGGTCGAATCTACTAGTACATCCTCACACAAAGCAGGCGCACGGCTACCCAAGGGGATTCCAACTACACATGTCGACTGTATCAAGGCATGTTTAAACAAGAGAGGGTACTCTGCCAGAGCGGTGAAAGCAGTCACGCTTTCGCTTTACGCTATTCTACACGCAACTTGTACGGTGACAAGTGGCGCAGCTTTGAGACCTCCGCTGCTAAAAATGGATTTTCAGCTAGAAAAGCAACACATCCTCAAGTGGCGGACTATCTTTGTCACCTACGGCAAACAAAGCGACTTAAAGGGTCTACACTCTCAACATACCTAGCGGCATTGAGCTCAGTTATCACTATGAGGACGGGTGCCAAGCTAACGAAAGTACCAGAGTTACTGGCCTTGTTACGCTCTTATAAATTGGAGGACCAAAAACAGAGATTTCAAGCTCCGGCATGGGACCTCAATATTGTTCTCAGACATCTCACAAGTGACGTCTACAAACCACTAGAGACGACATCCTTTGAATTCTTGACACAGAAAACGCTGTTCCTGCTAGCCCTAGCAACAGCAGTCAGGATGTCGGAAATTCATGCTCTAGATTACGAGAGAACGCGCTTTGATGAAAATCAAAACACAGTGCACATGGGACTGCGATGGGATTTTATCGCTAAGAATCAACTGCCAGGTCAACCGGACAGACAATTCCACGTTCCAGCATCATCTTCCGTACTTGGACCACATGATACGCTTGACTTATCCTTGTGCCCAGTGAGAGCATTGAAAGTTTATCTACATCGATCCAGAATGAGGAGACGCAAGTTTAAACGACTTTTCGTCCCGATATCAACAGCGACACTGACGGAAGTCTCCCGCACTATGATATCTATCTGGATAAGGACTGTCATACTATGGGCCTACACAGCAGCAGGACTCGATCCTCCAAGATCCTCCAACCCACACGAACTTAGAGCGCTGGCGTCAACACTCGCTCTACATTGGAATTGCTTGCTTACCATGATCATGGAAGGCTGCTTCTGGAAATCGGACATGGTGTTTGCCAACCACTACTTGAGAGATATCGCCACCGAGGACGTCTCAGGTATTCACCATTTCGGCCCACTGGTTGTTGCACAACAGTTGACAGTTCCCCACAGATGATGAGAAGTAGTCTCGCTTTCTTATCACATGACGTATCAAGCCTACACTCAGCAGAGTTCTGCTTAAGTCTCAAGGCACGTCTCTAGACTAGCATAAGTGATAAACCCAGTACTTGTAGGTTTACTCGTACAGCAAGGGTCGCTTCTCCACATGGATTCGCTAAATCCACATTGTAATGTTAACAAAAGTAGGACCAAAAGTTAACAATTGTGGTCCCCCCATCTAAAGGCAGCTGAAAGAACACGATTGCTAAACAGCAGCAGAGTTTAGCAGTAATACAGTGCCATGATGAAGTTCCCGTAGGGGGGTATATATTGACTAAAAATCACTAAAGAAATCCTAAAGTGCTTTTCCCACCACCTTTTCCGTCGGATTCTACAAGCAATTATGCATGAGTCAGGATAAGGAAAAATATGTAAATTTCTGAATAAAATTGATATTTTTATACTTATCCTGACTCATGAGGTAAGCCCTCCAAACCTGCCCACTAGACACTTTGGATTTCCCTGTAAATTCAAGTGTCGGGCTCATATTCAGGAGAGAGTGAAGCATGTGGGGGAACGGTGGTGCCAGTTCCCGCCAAAACAGGAAGGAGGGATAACTCTTGGTGAGTAGTGATTAGTGATTTTACGTACGTTTTATTGAAGGGATCTTCAATAAGGAGATACAAGTGTTCCACTATGTTCGCAAGAGGAAAAAGACAAGCAATTAAGCATGAGTCAGGATAAGTATAAAAATATCAATTTTATTCAGAAAATAACATAATGATCACTGGTACCAGTTTTTCATGAAATCACTAATGATAATTGTGAAACGTTGCCAATGAACTTAGAATCGGTTGGGATGTTTTCGAAAATACACCAACATGAACGCCATTTTGAAGTGCGCGTTCGGCCATATAAGCCATTTCTTTGCTTACGTCACAGTTTGTGTGCACACATTCGTCACGTGATGCACAATAAAATTTCGAAGGACAAACAGTTTTTCGCGCGCCTCAGTTTGACAGCTGTCTTCACGTTACTTACATTATTATTGCCATGGCTTCTTCCTCTACTTTGTATAACGTGTCTCTCGTGCCTGATGACGTCCCTGGAGCGACATTTGGACTGAAGAACAGATCATGGAATGTCCGAAACACTGCGACCGCGGACACCAGATGAGCATGTTCTCGGATGAGGTTATAGAACAGTTGCGTTTTGGGATGTTCAGTTATCCTATGGATGTTTTGTTTTGTTCTCGGACAATGTGTTGTAATTGCGCGAACACAACGCCTCGCGGAAACGCTACTGCACGAGAATTCCATGAATCTTTGTTATATAAACGTATTTCGTGATACTTCGGACAGTGTGTGTTAAAGGAGTGTGTTAGACACTGTGGGTTAGGGTATTAAAGTACTGTCGGAAATGCCAGAAAACTGCTTTTTGACTTTTATTTAAAATTCAGAGGTATTACAGTTACTTAAATAACAAATATCACTTCAAGAAACATCTACCTAATGTAGACCGAGGGAATAAATTTTGAGACATGCTCTAAAATGTGATTTTACTGATGAAAATACCAAAAACTTAGAAAAATGAGGGTTAGTGGGACGTTATTTGATACAAACATTAACTGCCTGTGTTACGTCATCAGCATCCACGGTATCGACAGGTGAAATTGATACCTGAGCACACGCTCGGGCGAGGGGTCATCTCAATAGATGTTTTCTGCAAAATGTTGAATATGTGTACGTATAGTATACGTATCGGTTATGTAAAGGATCATTTGTGTATGTGTGTTTGTTTTGAAATAAACATACGAATTACTGTACATTGGAAAGAAATGTGCAACTTTTAATAAATGTTTTGCATGTCAACAGTATATTTCATTGAAAAAATATGGATGTAATTAGGTCAGTTTAATCTAGTTGTGAACATTGGCCAAAGATTGAACGAAGTCACTGGTGTAGCTTCTTTAGACTATATATATTTTTCTTCTCATGAAGTGTGTAGATCGCCCGTCTAAGCACTCCCTTGTCAAAGTTGTCAAGGATGGTTTTACGTCCCGGTTTTGCATTTGAGACGGTCCCTGTCTTGTCTGATTTGTTTAAAATATTGTCAACTTGTTCGTAAGACATGCCAACAGCTCTACAATTTCTGTAATAAACCCTTTCTAAACTAATGAAAGGTTTACCTCTGTCTTTTTTAAGCAGAAAAAAACTATAAACCTTTGCAACAATCGACTGCAAATCGTTGGCCATAGCGGACGATGTGATAAAGATGTGCATGCATGACGGGAAACTTATTTATCAAGACTTAACATTTATATTAATATTTCTTCAATAAAGAAACGATAATTAAGTAAAGTAACACAAACATTCAACATTTATTTGTTTAGGAAAAGCGTTCATTCATATTTTTACACCACCTGTATTATTAGCATAAATGTAAAGACTATTTCAGATTTCTTGTTTCTTAGGTTGCTGTTTTGGTACCAAATTCTCTCCTGTAAACTGCCCTTTAAATGCATGGGAATGTTAAATCCGTTGAAATAAAAATTAGGTAGACAATAGACGAGTTGATATATTGACAACATAGTACATTTATCACCTTTATAAAGATATTAAGGCTAAAAAGCATTTTTCTAGCATTTCCGACAGTACTTTAGTGTTAGAATGGTAGATGGTTGCGTCGAACGAACATCTGTGTGTTGGATGTTGACGCGTTTGGGATGATTTGGTCATAATCGGACCTCAGCAAGGTATTGAAGCTTTCGTACAGTATCTTGCATTCGTTAGTGTATATGTAAATTCACAATTGTGGAGAAATAAAATTTGGATTAAATAATTAGA
Organism: Haliotis rubra; assembly: GCF_003918875.1. Lineage (NCBI taxonomy): Eukaryota > Metazoa > Mollusca > Gastropoda > Lepetellida > Haliotidae > Haliotis > Haliotis rubra. The sequence goes on along the minus strand of NW_025765531.1, from coordinate 115,979 downwards.
ATTTTGTTTTCATTCCACTGCAAAACAAAATGGTAGCAGGGCCTGGTTATGTTATGTTATGTCAGGTTAGTTGCAGGTGAGTTTAGTTGCGTGTCAAGATTAAATACAGGTTAGATTAGTGGAAGGTTAGTTTACATGCAGGTTAGGTTAGTTGCAAGTCAGATTAGTTTGTCATCATGTCGGAGAAATCGATGAAGCAAATAGCTTCAAACATTGAGGTAAAGGTCCCTAAAACAGACGTTGGTGACAAAATTATCAAATTAAGGAAACAAAAAGCAGCAGCTAAAACTGCATTTACAAAACGTAAGAACAAGTTGTATAACTTGATAGAACAAGTTGATGTTCCTTCCCGTCGGGAGGTTATAGATGAAATTGACAAGGTTCACTTCACCTTAAGGCAGTGAATATCATGGTTGATTTGATCCAGGCATATTCAGATAGCGGGGACACTGAAAACAAAAGTCAAGTCTACAAAGAACTTGCGTCTGTAGAAGGGATTAATGAAGATGTTGTTAAAATGGCGCAAGCATATTTGAATGACAGATCAGATGCTACTTCTGTAAGCAGCATAAGAACCGGTTTATCAATGCTATTCCATTCTCAAGATCAGACAATGCAAAAAGTACAATCTGATAAGAATACAAAATGCAAACAGAACAGTGACAATGAACAAGACATAAATAAGAACGTGGTCACGGGAAAACATGAGAAGAAAGTCGAATGTTTAGATGACAAGTTGAATGTGGTTGAAAGTTCTGGAGCACATTATGATGTTCGCAGAAGAACGAACCCTGTCACGACACAAAATGAGCTTGGTGTAGATATGTGGAAACAACTCAAAAGAGTGTCGATACCCACATTTAATTAAAATGTATGAGAATTGGAAAGCAGCATTTGTAGCTTGTGTGGACATGGCGCCAGCCACCCCCGAATACAAACTATTACAGTTAAGACAATGTCTTACCGGAGAAGCATTGAAAGTGATAGCGAGTTTAGGTCATAGTGCGGCTGCATATGACATCGCATTAGAACGTCTTGAACGCAAATATGGTGGCAAAAGACGTAACATTGCTTTGCAGTTAGGAGAGGTTACAAAGTTCAAACCAATTAGGGCAGGTAATGCCAGGGACTTAGAGAAGTTTGCAGACTTGCTTGATATTTTAGTGGCAAACCTTAGAGAATCAGACAAGTTAGAAGAGTTGGGTGATGGGACCTTATACTCACAATTACTAAAGAAATTAACAGAATCCATGGTAATACAATATCAGAGGTGGATATTTGAGACCCAGAGACAGGAATTTGTTGAAGTCCTCAGGGAATGGGTTCTGCAAGAATCAGAGTTTCAGGTCATTGCCAGTGAAGTCATAAAAGGGGTTGCTGAAAAGCAGAGGTCACATGAACGTAAAACATCGGGTAAACATGGGACTTTCTTTGGCAATAAAGAGAATAAAAGTCAAACGGGTCCATGTCAAATGTGTCCAGGAAAAAGTCATGAGATGTGGAAGTGCACAAAGTTCAAAACATTGAGCGTTAGTCGGAGGTGGGAGGTTGCAAAGAGGTTGAATCTTTGCTTCCGTTGTCTAGGCTCCAACCACTGTGGTAGGAGTTGCACTAGGTTTAGTGAATGTGGGATAGGTGGTTGTTCAGCAAATCACAATCGCTTACTTCACACTGATAGGAAAGTAAGGGATTGGACAGATGGTGCAAAGGTAAGTCGCCCCCTAAATCCAGTAGATGAAACACAAACAACCACAACGGCTACTTCTCGGAGTGACATGTCATACACAGCATTGAGAACTGTCCCAGTAGTTCTCAAAAATGGGCATCGCAGGATTAGTCAACGCTCTCTTAGATGATGCAAGTACGCAGACATACATAAATGAAGATATAGCTGCAGAACTTGGGTTACAAGGACATTATCAGAAAGTGTCAGTAAATGTTCTAAATGGCAGAAAGGAGAGTTTTGAATCAATGACTGTTAATTTTGGGTTAGAAAGCATTGATGGTTCAGTTGATGTATCTATGTCAGCTCTTACAACAACAGTTACAGACAAAATGCAAGTAGTAGACTGGGAGAAACATGGACATAAATGGAACATTTCAATCACATCAAATTCCCAAAACTTCGTTCTCGTACTGTGGTTGATGTCCTCATAGGCATTGACTACATTGACCTTCATCGATCATAAGAAGAGGTAAGTAGTGGTCAGGGAGAACCTGTTGCAAGACTTACACCTCTTGGGTGGACATGCATAGGACGTGTTCATGGTGAAAATGAAACACATTTTGCAAGTACTTTTCTCATTGATAACAATAGAACAGAATTGCAGAATTTAAACGCTTTAGTGCACAAGTTCTGGGAAGTAGAGGAATTTTCATGTAGCACAATGAATGACTACAATGATGATGAATTGTCTGCAGTTGAAAAAGTTAAACAGACACTTCAGCACAACAATGGTCACTACCAAGTAGGTATACCTTGGAGATATGACACACAGATGTTACCAGATAACTATAAGATGGCTGTCAATCGTCTTCTTAGCACTGAGAAAAAACTGTCGAAGGACAAAGAAATGGCTCAAGCTTATTGCTCAGTTCTAGATCAATATGTGCAAAAGGGATACATTCGTAAGGTATCGTCATTGGAAAATGAGAGTAAATGGTTTCTACCTCATTTTCCAGTAGTACGTCCAGGCAGAACTACAATCAAAGTACGCATTGTATTCGATGCTGCTGCAAAGTGTCAGGGTGTTTCACTCAATGACATAATACATCCAGGACCGAAGTTGCAGAATGATCTTTTTGAAATCTTGCTTCGATTTAGGAAGCAGCCCGTAGCACTTGTTTGTGACATCTCGGAGATGTACCTACAAATTGAGGTGAAACCTTAAGATCGTAAATACCTCAGGTTTCTGTGGCGATCCATGAATTCAAATGAAGAACCACAGGTGTATGAGTTTAACAGGGTGTTGTTCGGTTTGAATTGTTCACCACTCTTAGCGCAATGCATTTCACAAGAACATGCAAAAGCACATCAGAATGAATTTCCACTTGCTGTAGAGACAGTAGTAAGCTTTGTAGCAACCCACTATGTAATAACAACGCACTATGTAATAAAATCTAAGTCCAAAAACATTTCGGACTCAGACGATTTTATTACATAACGGGTTATTACAAACTGCGTTACACCAGTAGCAACCCACTATGTAATAACAACGCACTATGTAATAAAATTTTCAGAGTCCAAAAACATTTCGGACTTAGGCGATTTTATTACAAAGCGAGTTGGTACTTTTGCCTAAGGCTGGAAAATGACTGAAAATCAAAGTTGAAGATATTCCTTCCGGTGAGGACAATATGTGTTCTACACCCTTAATTAAGTGTAAACTTCAGCTTAAACCCGTTCCATCATATGAACTGTTGATATTTCTGAGTTTTCTGATGGTTTATTACAAAACGCGTTGGTATTACATACCGGGTTGAGTAGCGAAATGTAATAAGATTTTGCACATCTTAACGCATTATGTAATAAAATCTTCTAAGTCCAAAACAGTTTCGGACTTAGGCGATTTTATTACAAAGCGAGATGGTACATTTGCCTAAGGCTGGAAAATGACTGAAAATCAAAGTTGAAGATATTCCTTCCGGTGAGGACAATATGTGTTCTACACCCTTAATTAAGTGTAAACTTCAGCTTAAACCCGTTCCATCATATGAACTGTTGATATTTCGGAGTTTTCTGATGGTTTATTACAAACCGCGTTGGTATTACATACCGGGTTGAGTAGCGAAATGTAATAAGATTTTGCACATCTTAACGCATTATGTAATAAAACTAAGAAAGTGTCTAACGTCACCTGTAAGCCTGGAAAATGACTGACAAGCAAAGTTGATGATATTCTTTCAGGTAAAGATAATACATGTCCTACACACTTGACTAAGTGTAAACTTCAGCTTAAGCCCGTTCCATGATATGAACTGTTAACATTTCTGAGTTTTGTGATAGTTTATTACAAAACGCGTTGGTATTACATACCGGTGAAGACAATATGTGTTCTTAATTCTAAACTACATGAAAACCTTCTGATCGTTTATTGCAATACCGAGTCCCTGAATAATGACAGTGTGCAGAATATGTACATTACGTTTTCTGTGGAAGCAAACACAATTGAACCACAATGTAGTTATGAGTGCAATGATCAGTATGTAACACAATTAGCTTTCTGATCGAATAGTGCATTTACGAAAATCGAAACGAGAAACAAATGCCCAACACCTGAGTTAAAATGTTAATATAATTGTGAATCTGTACTGTTCGAAAGACCTTACTACTAGGGCGCCCAAAGACAGACTGCCAACACATAGATTTACATATTCTTGAGTTGTGAAATCTTTTCCGCTTGCTTGAACAGCAGGACCAATGCCAAAAGCAAATCAAGCTGGTGCATGTTCAAAATGTTTAGATTCGAATTGCATAACGACGTCAATCCATCTGCGTGATCCTGAGCTAATGAGGAAACCGGTATACACAGCGGCAGCATTGTCATAAAATGAAAAGTCGGTTGAGTTTATAGTATACAATTAAAACTGACCACAACATGATGTTGGTACGGCAGCTTCAAATACTTAAACTGCCAGAGCACAACAACATCAAAGAAATCTTTCAATGAGCTAGTCACCCGTCGTGGTTAAAAGGTGCACCATGATGGCACAGGCTATAGTTCGAAACACATACTTATTGAGTTTGAACAAAGATGAAATTGATCATAGTTACAAAAGACCATGGCGATACGAAATGTGATGGATACAGAAAATGGAACTTGTCCAAAAATCCCTCGAAACCCATAGTGCTAGAGCTAGTCACCGCTAGATAACGGCACCATGGCGGTACATAATATTAATCCAAACATATCCTAGCTGAGTTTGATTGATTGACTGAACTGGTTTTAACGGCGCTTCGACACAAAAAGTGAGTGAGTGAGTGAGTTTAGTTTTACGCCGCTTTTAGCAATATTCCAGCAATATCACGGCGGGGGACACCAGAAATGGGCTTAACACATTGTACCCACGTGGGGAATCGAACCCGGGTTTTCGGCGTGACGAGCGAACGATTTAACCACTAGGCTACCCCACCGCCCCGACACAAAAAGGCCTTAAAGCGCCTATATACAGTCATTTGGTATAAAAATGATTGGAATAATGAGAACAAGTCAGCAGAATGCAAGGAAAGTCGAAAATGTGGACAAGTGGAAATATGTGAAAAGATGGTCCTCCTACCATGTAACGGCGTTATCCGCCTATTGTGACAGGTACGACAAGTGGGGTTTGCCGTGGATCCATTCTATCCCGTATCCGCTCGGGTATATTGGTGGGTTTGTGTATTAGTACCTGTGTATGCATTTGTGTTTCCGTGTTGAAGAATGGTGGCCATATATGTGTTGTGGCTCACCCGTAACGTTCCCTAAACCCATACTGCTATAATAGAACTTACTAGCTGGCAATGTTCTCCGTTAGTAAAAGCCTAACCAACCGCGGCAAGGTCGAGAACTATGTGGCAGGTTTGTTTTTGTTTTTGTATTTTGTTGTTGTTTTTATTTTTTTCTTCTTTTTTTTATTTCTTTTCATTTATTATTATTTTATTTTATTTTTCAAAAGGAAAACACGTGTGCCTAACACTAAGATATCACATATTCAATAACTATATTGTTGAATCCACTTTTAATGTGATAAAGTTATGTGTACATTGTTCACATTGATACCTTGTATTGCATGCTGAGCATGGATATGAATATGTTATAATAGCAGCTATGGGTATGTTTTCAAGATAGCCTATTGGGGTAGCCTATTGGTTAAAGCGTTGGCTCGTCACGCCGAAGACCCAGGTTCGAATCCCCACATGGGTACAATGTGTGAAGCCCATTTCTGGTGTCCCCCCGCCGTGATGTTGCTGGAATATTGCTGAAAGCGGCGTAAAACCAAACTCAGTCAGTCAGTAATGTTAAAAACTTGGACGCCATTAGGGACGGTCTGTTTGAATAACATCTTCCTTCATTTTACTTCTCATATTCCTTCATTTTATTTCTATCTTTGTTGCATTTAACGCCCTTTCCAATGTGATTTAAGTTACATAAAGACGATCCGATATCCTAACACTGTTCCTGGAATTCCTAACCAGTACGATGCCATTCTTTCCCACATAAACGAGAGGGGGAAAGCGAAAAATTATGTCTTTGTTTGTTGAATTTTACGGTGCACCGACACCGAAAAGGTCATATAGCGCCGATTGTGTTATATAAATGATCTTACCAATTGTTCGGAAAAAGGTAAGCTCTAAATGAGATGAACACATCTCGTGAGTGAGTGAGTGAGTGAGTGAGTTTAATTTTACGCCGCACTCAGCAATATTCCAGCTATATGGCGGGAAAACATCTAGAATTCTTCAGTACTGTATATTAAATAACTAGATACATTTAATGGGAGGGGCATATGAGGGGTGTTCGAGAAGCACGTTCACAGACAATGTTATTTATTCATTAACCTGTGCTGTGCTGTCTCCATCTCGAACACCTGGCTGTCCCTTTCTCTGCACTCCTCCCTCGTAACAAATAGTGAACTGTGTCAATATTTTAATGATAGATTGTTAAACAACTTTTTTATTTTAAGGACAAAAATTCTGCAAAAACCTCACAGAGTTGGTATGATGTTTTGATTATGATCAGCGTTTCATTGAGTATGTTATGTTTATTAGTTTTCGAGTTAGATTGCAATTCATCGGTCCGCTTTTGAGCCAAACGGACTATACCAAAGACCACCGCGACTACCACCAACACTACAACATCCACTTCCATTTCGACTACCACTACGACTATGTACCAGCTTATCGTAAGGCTCTCAGTATATTTCGCTGTTCAGGCCATCAGTTAATGAAAGAGTCTGGAAGAAAATCTGGTCTGTCAAGAATTCTAGATTATGTCCATTTTTTGTTATACCTGTAATTGAGACAGAATATCACATGTGTTTGGAATGTCCTTTTTACTATAATCTCAGACGTACAATTTTGCCTGAGTTCTATTGTACTCATCCTTCTTATGATAAACTGGTATTACTTTGCACATCACACGATTTAGGTATTTTAAATCGTTTAGCGAAGTTTCTGTTCCTTGCATTCAAACAACGTAACAATTACCTTAACAAAACTTGTACAACCCATTAAGTGTATGTTTATTGACCTTGTACAGTGTTATGGCGCTCCAGATTTCCACTTTCATGATATGACTCATGTAACTGTATAATGGGCCTTTGGCCCCCTTAATGGAATAAACCAATTATTACTAGACCGATTACGACGAACGATTACGACTACCGCTACGACTACTACTACGACGACAACTACAACTACCACTACTGCTACTATTACTACGACGACGACCACCAGCCAACACCACCAGCACTACTGTTGCCACTGCTACAACTTCTACTGCTGTTGCTGCTACTGCTGTTGCTGCTCTACTACTGTTAAGGCTACTACGTCTACTACAGTTACTGTTACTGCCATTATATACTCTTTTACTGTTCACCCACGATGGGAACGTTATTTAAAGAATGTATGTATATATCCAACGTATAGAGCTTAAGTAAGTTGTACAGTATGTCCAAAAATATATGTCCCGCTAATAAAGAAAAATATTGTAATAGTTAGGAATTAAATGTATCATGTCCTATATATCAGTTTTGAAGCTGAAAGGTTTTGTGTAAAGTATGTCAAAACGTTATGTGACGTTATCGTAACGTCTTATGACGTCATTTATGACATTATATGGTATGTTTCTTTACCTGAAAATGACTGATTATGCTGAAATGACATACACTTTGACGTCATTTACGACGTCATTAGGTGTTACGTGAACCCTGCATGCCGTTCTGGTATGCGTTTTCAACCAACGAATATAGCTCACCGTACGCTCTATACGTTGTCAACCACCGAATACAGCTTATACGTAAGATCTATACTGCGTAAGCTCTATGCGGCGTAACAACGGCCACAAAGAAAAAGAAACACCACTTTTATGTACGGTATGGTGTTTTTATTGAAGGGGCGGCAAGTGAGCCCGCTCCCACCAATTAACTACCAGAAAACACCTGAAGGAATATCTTCCTAAGGTTGACGTTTGGCACTTTGTAAGTTTTATTACATAAAGTGTTAAGATGTGGAAACTCAAGAATATGTAAATCTATGTGTTGGCAGTCTGTCTTTGGGCGCCCAAGTAGTAAGGTCTTTCGAACAGTACAGATTCACAATTATATTAACATTTTAACTCAGGTGTTGGGCATTTGTTTCTCGTTTCGATTTTCGTAAATACACTATTCGATCAGAAAGCTAATTGTGTTACATACTGATCATTGCACTCATAACTACATTGTGGTTCAATTGTGTTTGCTTCCACAGAAAACGTAATGTACATATTCTGCACACTGTCATTATTCAGGGACTCGGTATTGCAATAAACGATCAGAAGGTTTTCATGTAGTTTAGAATTAAGAACACATATTGTCTTCACCGGTATGTAATACCAACGCGTTTTGTAATAAACTATCACAAAACTCAGAAATGTTAACAGTTCATATCATGGAACGGGCTTGCTGAAGTTTACACTTAGTCAAGTGTGTAGGACATGTATTATCTTTACCTGAAAGAATATCATCAACTTTGCTTGTCAGTCATTTTCCAGGCTTACAGGTGACGTTAGACACTTTGTTAGTTTTATTACATAATGCGTTAAGATGTGCAAAATCTTATTACATTTCGCTACTCAACCCGGTATGTAATACCAACGCGGTTTGTAATAAACCATCAGAAAACTCCGAAATATCAACAGTTCATATGATGGAACGGGTTTAAGCTGAAGTTTACACTTAATTAAGGGTGTAGAACACATATTGTCCTCACCGGAAGGAATATCTTCAACTTTGATTTTCAGTCATTTTCCAGCCTTAGGCAAATGTACCATCTCGCTTTGTAATAAAATCGCCTAAGTCCGAAACTGTTTTGGACTTAGAAGATTTTATTACATAATGCGTTAAGATGTGCAAAATCTTATTACATTTCGCTACTCAACCCGGTATGTAATACCAACGCGTTTTGTAATAAACCATCAGAAAACTCAGAAATATCAACAGTTCATGTGATGGAACGGGTTTAAGCTGAAGTTTACACTTAATTAAGGGTGTAGAACACATATTGTCCTCACCAGAAGGAATATCTTCAACTTTGATTTTCAGTCATTTTCCAGCCTTAGGCAAAAGTACCAACTCGCTTTGTAATAAAATCGCCTAAGTCCGAAATGTTTTTGGACTCTGAAAATTTTAGTACTTAGTGCGTCGTTATTACATAGTGGGTTGCTACTGGTGTAACGCAGTTTGTAATAACCCGTTATGTAATAAAATCGCCTAAGTCCCAAATGTTTTTGGACTCTGAAAATTTTATTACATAGTGCGTTGTTATTACATAGTGGGTTGCTACACAGCACTGATATCCTGCTATCTGCTGCAAAGCGAACGTTCGTGAGGTTGTGACATTGCAACATTGATACAGGTTGCCAAGAACGTTGCAAACTTGTTATACTGGTGTGTTGAATAAAACCCATTTCGCATGATTGCCGTTTAGCTCTGGATAATGTCGGACAATGTTGCACACTATATACATTGTGTCACTGATGCGTTGTTTAATATGGCAGTTGTATATTTGTGTATTAAATGTGATAATGTATTGGTATCTTGTTTCAGTATAGCATAGTCAGAAACAAAGTCTCTCTCCGTCCAAGTACCTGGATTCCACACATAAATACACTGTAGACATTAATTGGGTGGTTACAGTGAAGAGAGATGCCCGCTGTCCAGCCACAGTTGTTTTGTTTACTTGACAGCCTTTTGAACTGTGTCGTTATTTCCACGACCCTTGTCCTATCACCAGCATCGGACTGCGTTCTGAAAGTGGATCAACGTGACTTGTGAGGTATTGTGTATTGGTTGACCCGAATACAGGGATGGTTTACTTTCAATAACATTTTGGGATAAAACAAATATTTTCAAATTCGCAGATTTGGTATCTTTTCTCTTATATCTCCTCACAGGGCAGGAAACAAACCCATTTTGGGAGAAGATTTGATGAAATTGAGAGGCATACATGATCTATATATCAAATTAAACCTGAAGACCTATATAATAATAATAGACATGATGCGGAAATATTCGCGTGGACACTTTCTGGTAAAACCAGATATTGGGTCAAAAAACACTAAAAATCATAATTTTAGCCCTAGCATTAGTACACACGAAATGAACGTTGTCATGCAAAAATACTATGATACCCTGACCCGACCCGACCCGACCCGCCCCAACCCGACCCGACCCTTTCTCTAGAACACTGGCGGCAAGACGTACAGCCGCCTGGAAACCTATGACGTCAGAACTGGCGATGATGACGTCACGCCCTCTGTACTTGAACTCTGTGAGCTGGACAGGGACGGCTGAGAGCGACGCTCCAATATGCGGCCAGATTTCAGTTCTGGCTGACTGTTTAGCGGACGCTACCTGTGTAATGTTTCGGTGCGTGCGAGTACATTTTGGAAATAAAGAAGTGCCATAGAGGAAACTTATAGGCTGTGTGTCGGGGGTAAGTGTAGTGCACGTGCTGCACTAAATTCACGTGCTTTATACTGACACACTGCGAGAAACAACAGCAGGACGGCAGAAGTTTCATCTGAACACTGACAGCCAGCCAGAGAAATAGAAAACGTTGGCATGTCCCGAAACTCTCCCAGTAATATTGTGGTAGTCAACTTTCTAAAGCCTTTTGAAACAAGTCCACATCTGAAACCATGACCCAGCTCAATTTGAGTTTTTTTAATCGAAATAAATATTTGAAGTAACGTCAAATATGTCAAACCTGAAACTATAACAAGAAACAGATTTTGCAGATTGTATCTAAAGTACTGTACAATAAACACATCTGGACCAGAACATCCATTGATGGAATTTTGCATGGGATTATAAAACCAGGTTATCAAACTTTGTCGCTGGGCTTGACCACACCAACCCTAAGTTGCCAGTTTCGACTAGCAAAGGTGCATGGGATCATTTCTTCACCGGTTCCCAGTTGCTCATGCTATTGATCACTGGATTGTCTGGTCCAGACTCGATTATTTACAACCGCCGCCATATAGCTAGAATATTGCTGAGTGAGGCGTAAAACTAAACTAACTCACTCACTCACTCATTTCTTACCCTGATTTTCAAGGGTTGTCTTGATATATGCAAACAAATAGTATGGGGATACCCTAAAATTTGATAGTCATAATATAAACGTAAACGTGGTGAGGACATTTATACGCTAAGGTAAATGCAACTTTTTGTGTACTTAAGGATGTTCGCTGGTCACGTTTTGAACTTCTGCGCAACTCAAACAGACGTATTCGGCAAAGATTAACGACAACCACAATAAATAATACTCACTAATAATTTTATTCGATAGAGTCTATAGGCGTAATTATGGACTTTTTACATCGCAATAAATATACTAAACACTTACAGATCGAAATCTAATGGTTATGTCACGACTGCTGCAAAGCAAAATATCGCTTCCGGTAGCGTTGTTTGTAAATAGCGACGACCGTAGCCTGGTAGTGATGGCACGCTTGAAACATGGTTTCAAATCAAAGAAGCAAAAGCACCGTCTTGAAGAAGTATCCAAGCGACAGAAAGACAGATGGAGGGTGAAGGAAATGTGTGCTTCCGTGAAAGTAGATCACGACTATTGTGCGAGTTTTCTGAAACCTGACCTCAACTTCTGTCACACGGAGGAAACCGTGCGTTGTCATTCATGGTAGCGACCGCAGCCGCCGCTAGGGGCGCTAGTGTCGTTATTTTTAGAATTGCGGACGATTTTGGGTCACGGACAGGCCGACGTTTAAGGTCCAAGTACGCATATTTTGACCAAATGTATGCGATTTTTTTTTTTATGGTGTCGCGTCGTACACATGTTCAAGTGCGCGTATTTTGCAAAACTAGCATCTGACCACGAAAGATGAAAAAACGACGGTAAGTTGAACTTTGCTCTTTTTTTAAACGTATGCCAAATATTGTAAAAATATTTATTTTCTTGAAGTATGGGCAAATACGCTTAATATAATCATTACTGTACATGCACAAAAAGTTTGGTATTTTTAGGAAGCATATAACTTATTGAAATGAGACCTTAAACTTTTCTTGTGTCATTGCCGCGAATCGCGTACCTTGGTCATTTAGAGTTATCTGCTCCTGACATGAAGCAGGTAAAGTCGACGCAGATATTCAGCTATTTTTTCACAACGAAAGTTTTTATAACTAACGTCTTTGTATATCACGTTTCCTGGATTCTCCTGATCATAGAACATTTTTATTGTTGTGGTTATATCGTATTTGAGCAAGAACAGGAAGTTGTCACTCTTTTTGTGTTTACAAATTGCAATTTAGTAACCATGGTAACATGATTAAGATATTTTTCAAACTATATGCATGTAAACAATCCCCGTGTCTTAGCAAAGACAAGGCTCATTACATGTTCATTTTAGTGTGTTGAAATAGTGGTAACACTTGTGTGTATAAAAATGTGTTTTTACTGTGTTCACTTAAAGCTGACTTTTATATTTATTGAAAACCAGATTGAATGTATGATCATGATGATGGAAGGATCATTAATAAATTGTGAAATGTTATGTATTGCATAGAGGTTTAGTATTTAAACCGAGATTTATCTACATAAAAATTAATGAAAGCGTTTTTAATAAATGGTTACTGCATGTATGAAAATTTCATTTTTATATACAAACAAAAACTGAACAAAAATTAAGTGATAGCCATTTATTGTAGGGTAATGGGATGGGGGCATGTATGTTTAATGTCAGATGACAATTGAATCTTTAAAGAGTTAATCTTCTCTTATGTGCTTTAGGTTTTTTCTGAACTGTCAAGTGTTTGGCTGCTAAGAATGCACATATATTAATGTATTATATTACATACATATGTTATATATTGTATTGAACTCGTTGTGTTTTAGAGATTCCTGCTACAAGGGTTGAAGAATGCCTCATCTCGAAGAAAATACTGTGGAAGATAAATATGAGAACTTGTTATGACTGTCTATGATAACATGTCAATAACCTATTCACAATTAATACTGGGAATTGGTTAAATCTCATAATTGATGATTGATTCATTACAACCGATCAATCATCGAAAATAATTGGTTTTCGTCATTTATCAAATCTTCCTGACTGTGTGCTTTAATGTTTTAATGCACAAAAAATCTAGAAAAAACATGTAGTTCTTTGGGTTTATTTTGTACATTGCACAGAATTCAATCATGATGAGGAACGAACTTGTAGTGCTTATGAAATGTAACAGACAAAACCAACCTTGTGAAAAATATTGTTAATGCAAACAAGTGTTCCAGAATTGTTTGTGTTCGCTTCTGAGAAAACATCATCAATTGCTTGGTCGTTTAGCCATTGCAACCAATCTTTGATTATTTCAATTAATCGGACCACCACAATTCACAATCGTAAAAAGATACATTTAAAAGCTCCGTTATGGTGTCGTAAAATGCATATATCTAGTAAGGAAAATGAAGAATTTTTTAGAATCGGTGTCTTTTCTCTCTCTCTCTCTTCTCTCTCTCTCAATTTATTACATATAATATGCAACACATGACGAATGTGGCAACTGTTGAAAGTATGTAATACGACTCCTCTCCACGTGGAGTCGTAGTGGATTGTAAAATCGTGGTACCTACGACATAGTAAAATATTTTTACAAAGAATTGCTATGACTGTTTATGATAACATGTATTACAAAGTGTAGCTAGATACTGGAAACACATGGGTTTGAAGAACACAGCAAATGACACAATGCATCAAGATAAAATTCATTTGAACTGTTTCAAACTCTGAAACGTATTTGTCAATATCATTTTCACAATGATTCTAAGCTGATGTATTTGGTCTTAGCGGTGCTGATGTGATGCCAACTGTCTTGTCTATATGTTTTATTATACACTCAAGTATTTTCTTCACGTATTTCTGAAACAGATGGGAAACATCCAGGACCAGTGATGAAACTGAAAGATAGTTAGACAATGAAGTGACTGAAAAGAACGTTTTTATGTGTATGATCCTCTTTGTGTGAGGCTTCATTTCAAGTATACTCTGAACAGAAGTGTCAAATCATGTAATATATTTGGATTATGGATATGAACTATTTACTGGATTCAAGACAGAACTGCGACTTGAATATACAACAAGCAATCATTATGGTTTTTGAATATTTTAAATATTTGCTCAGATTTTTATTATCTTTAAAAATAATTTTCAAGAATCAAATGAGTGTTATATTAATATAATTTCATTTTGAAGTTTACACAATGGTAAAGAGGAATTTTGAGAAGTAGTTTTTGCCGAAAACCTTAGTAAAAGCAACATGATAAAAAATTTACTTTGGTTCTTGAATGCATGTAAATACACATGAACAGGATGAAGAAATTGTATTCTGAACTAAACGTGACAACATTCAGTGATACTATATGCATAATTGCTTAGAAGAAAATATAATATGATAATAAACATGATTTTTTGACTTGATATTGTCTCTGTTTTTGTCTCACAACGATATTTCCATGCAAACACATACCAGTAGATAAAAAAATTATGAATATTTTCAAAGGAAACTTTGGGGAAATATGCAACAACATCTACTCAACAGACTGGAACAGTTTTTTCCATGAAAACATATATTTCCTTGGAGCAGTTGAGTGGCCAAAATTGTTCTTAAAAATGCGAAAATGGGTGACGTCAGCGGTTCCGCTTGGGGGGACCTCTGTAGGCTAAAGCACATACATTTTTGTAAAAGTAACATCATTGCTTTACTTCTCAGTGGTTACTAGACCTAAAAAAAATAGGCAAAAAAATATCCCTTATATTTAAAAATTTGGTCTGCGGTCCCTACTTAGGTATGTAAAACTATATGTGAAATGGAAATAGAGATTATCGCACGAATCAGGTTTGGGATGGTAAATACCTAGCATTAGGAATAAATACTATTTACCATCCCAAAATACACTTGTGCGATAACATCTTTATCGTACCATGTCGTTCTTCTTTTCTATTACCACTAAATGACCTGCAACATTATGTAGCTGATAGAAAATGCCCTGAAATGTGCACATTAATGCATTTCAGAGAAACACAGGTGAATGATAGATTATAGAAGCAAGAACCCATTTGGAGATATTTTAAATTTTGATAGATGCTATGTTTTACCATGTTTAATAATTTTGATACACTTTGCTTGGCGTTTCAAATATTCAATAGAGTGACTTCATAATGATTTTGAATGGAAGTTGAGGCATTTGATCTCTCTAATTTGCATCGATACCCGCATATGACCCCAACGGATATAAAAAATATCTGTTGACTTTTATCCTGACGAGGACACTATGCATTGTAAGATATATTTGAATATTAAGATCTTGAATTTACTACCCTGCAAAAGTTAGACTCACAATGCATGTATACCTGAATGTTTAAAATTGTGCTCTATAAATATATATATTTGATCTAAATATCTAATAAGTGTTCTGGCATTATTTGTGTAATCAATAATACAAGGGTGGGGGTAGGGGGGTTGCTTAACATCTATAAAAGGAAGTACTTTTTTATATGAATGCCTTCTTATGTCTTGCTTTATTTTCTTATAGCGAGAACATCTCATGTGACACAGTTAGCTGCAGTCCTGGGTGAAGAACGATTCAACCGCTACGTTGTACCCGAGGTACAGATTACTCCAGCTGCTGCACAGGTCACTGGCATACGTGTTGAGGGGAGAAGGATGTTTCACTACGGTGAAGAAGTTTATCCTGTATCTTTAAAGACGGCTATTGGAGACCTGATTTCTTTTCTTAGCAAAAGTGAAGGCAATGTTCTGGTTAGGCACAATATCAAGTTATATGATTGTCCATTACTTTTCAATGCATTACTTGCCATTGATTACATACCACAATTTTCAAATCATGTACATGGTTTTCTAGATACACTTCAGCTTTTCAAATTGACAAATCCTGGACTTAATTCATACGCTCAGGTTGAGTTGTTTTACAATATTGTGGGGAGTGACTATGTTGCACATGGTGCCTTGTCAGATGCCTTGTCAGATGCCTTGTCATTGTCACAGCCACAGCTGTACTCAGCTTGTCATGCTTCTCTTGATGCAAAGACCCAATCTACTTTTTGTGTGAAGTACTGTACAGACTCCTTGGCACCGTCTAAAGCTATAAAAGCTAATCTTCCAAGCCTTCAACACCTTGTGTGTGAAAAGGTTTTATCTACAAATATGGCCAGAAAGATAGCCTCTAGTGCTTTGACCACTTGAAAGTAGTTTACAAGAGACAGGGAGATATTGGATTATCCAATGTGTTTGCTGAAAAGTACCAGAACAAATTCAGGGTAACAAGCTCTCAGAAGATTGTAAATTCTCTATCTCACTACCTTTCCAAAGTAACAGTTTGATCAAACTTTGTTGTTTCAAGATGACCTGTATTTCTTTTAGTTCAGTGCTTTACACTGTAGAATTCGATTATCTTAACAGATATTTTAACCCCCCACCGCGAGTTTAGCATGAAGTGGAGGGTATTAGGTTCTCTCCATCCGTCCGTTCATACAAACAAATTGGAATATTTCTGGAACCATTAACTAGATTCTTTTCATATTTGGTACCTAGGTACAAAATGGTATGGGGGCGGTGGGGTAGCCTAATGGTTAAAGCATTGGCTCGCCACGCCGAAGACCCGGGTTCGAATCCCCCCATGGGTACAATGTGTGAAGCCCAATTTTTGGCGTAAAACCAAACTCAGTCAGTCAGTCAGTCAAAATGGTATGAGAAAGTTCCCAGTCAGGTTTCACCATTTCACGATTACAAGGGAGCTAACACTTTATTAAAGTCAGCGAGATATAGAGGGTATTTTATTGCTTATTATATGCTTCATTGATGGAAAATGGTCCACTTTAGCTGTTTCTGATGTCATCATACCATTGTTGCACTGTCACTTAGCAACGGCTGATGTTCAGGTTACATCATCCTCTTTGTGATATTTTCACAGTGATGAGAAAAGCGATATCTCACTGTAGTGATGAGCACTTTTCTCACTGTTTAGCATATAATAAATCTCAAAAACAGTTCACTGGATTTCTTTTCATACTTGACACCAAACTTCATCTAGAGAAGGTGCAGGGATAACTGTTGTTTTTGGTGACCTTGACATATTTTTCAAGGTCACGGTGACACATTGAAGATTTCAGCAGATCTTAACTATCATTCCTCTTTAATTTTGAATTGTCACCTTAGGAAATTATGTCACCTAAGTATATTTGAATGTGTGCACCTAGTTCTTTCATGTAAATGAGATCATTTAGCTTGAATTTAAGAATTATCATGCTTTAGCTGATTATTCATTTGCAAATACATACAAATGTTATTGTTTATTGTGGAATATATGTTTGGCTTCAATACAAGCCCAACATTTTGTTATATCCACAACACCGCATGTTTTTATGTGATAGTGTAAAAATCATGTTGAAATAACAGATTAACCTTCCTAACTTATTGATATCTATTTAACTTCATGAATTGTGATATAGTTCACTGATTACTTTATTTATTATAAATGGCTTATTAAATATATTACCAGGACGTGTTAATAGTTTTTTCATTTATAACATAGATGTGTACATAGCTGTTACATCAAGTGATTATAATGCTAAACTTTCATATCCAAAATGTTATGCATAAAATCAAATGTACATGTATGTATGATATGAAATAAAAAGTACAATAATGTAATAAATGTAACATTTCATTGTTAAGATTGTGTGTGTTTTGTTATTTCAAAATAATATTATTAAATAATTACTCCATTGAGTCTATAATGATATAACCATTTCAGTCAATGGTGAATAATGCCCAGTGTGTCAAATTTCTTAACTCTTCACCTTTTCGCTTAAAATATCAGATAAATGTTAGCATGGATGCACTTAAGCTAAGATATTTTAATTGTCAATGCAGTAAGTCATTCAAATATTTGAGGAAAAACTATTTAAGCCACATATATCCTTAATTTTATCATGAAAATTACATAACATTGGTGCAAATATGTAATATAATGTTACACATAGTGTCATAGTGGAAAAATACCCTCAGTGACCCATGTTTTTTTATACTTATTTTTATGGCAAAACATGTCATTAACATATCGGGATTTTAAAAAAAATTAAATACTAGAAATTATGAAAATGAGGGATCATGTCAGAACTTTGCTGATTTTCCCATAGACTCCCATGTTAAAAGGATTCTTCAAGACTCCATATCTCCAGAAAACCCTCAGTACCCCCTCCTTTTCTGGGCTGTTTTTACAAATACAAACGTCATACTTTAAAAATATACCAATTAGAAAAAAAGTTTAATACTATTTATATTACCAGCGAACATCCTTAAACATGTTAGAACTTGCAGTGAAGCAACTGATTCAATATTCGTTGACTTTGAGTGAAATGACACATTGTCAAAAAACAGTGAAAAAACAAGGGTGCCAAAACACACTAACACCATGTTTGATTCAAATGTCCAAACACAACAGTCCAGTGCATATGGAAGACAGTCTCCTCTTGCAGCTTGTGGCAACTGAATCGGTTCCGATGGGCTTTGAGCACAGCTACGAGGAAAAAACAGAAATTCAAACGAACAAAAGTCCCCTAAAAGTTCATAATAACGGTATAAACAGAATCTCTTTATTTCCGTAATGTAGACAACACCACTGTACTGAAGCCTGACAGAACCATAACAATATGAGGCAAGTACGACCTCTGACGTCATTGGAACACAGCCGAGGGAGTCGGTGTAATACATTTGTACAACAATATTGCAACGTCACAGTTAATTCTACCATGAATCAAGAAAATACTAGATTCTGATTGGTTGTTCAGAAAAATCAGACGGCATCAATTGTGGATTGACGCTCATCTGATTGTAAGGCGCATTAACAAATCTAATTGTGAGAACTACTTCCGTTTGACCACAATGATGGCGGATCATAACAACAACTCCATGGATTTTGACGCTGACTTTCGAATTTTACACATAGGCAATTGGAAATTTTTGGATTAAAAATGCGTTTGATTTCATTGCGCTTCACTGCGCACGTATAGAACACTGCCCCACTACTTCAGCTTGACCAGCAACATGACTAATATGAACACAACAGACGTGATGGAAATGCTGATGAAACATTTATTAAACTCGAAAAATACAGTTATATGATTTTCCCCCTACAATTATGAGGGAACCTCACTATCATATTACCTTCTATTATAAAAATATTCAAACTCAATTACAATACACAGCCCCAAGCATAGACAAAACAATATCTAACATATAAATCAGAAAGCCTTGTAAAAATACATCCCTATCTATACAAAATATGCAGCAAAACATTAGTAAATATTTACCTACCTGGTAAATGGTATATTTAATTCCGTTTAAAATGGGAAATTTGCAAGATAGATCTAAGGGTCTGGCGAAACACCACATTTATGCCACTCATAGTCATACTCCATCATATCCCGTTGCATCGTTCAAAAAACAATTCTGCTCTCTGCCAGCTTCCTTGGTTGTCACTGTTATGTTCATCTACTTTGAAAAGCGCTTGGACACAGTCCAGTCCCAAACGATGAAAACAAAGTTCCAAGGAATCACAAGTTAGTCGCATGTACACTAAGCAGCAGCACTGTGACTCTTTTGTCGCATGCCGGGGTGGAGGCAGTACGTGAAATCATGATCGGCCGGTCATAAAAATCAACAGTCTTTGCGAGTCATTGAATTCTTTTATATCGAATATTGTTATAAAACATAAAACTGCTCCTCAATACTTTGATTCTGGACCGAGAATCACTAACATCATCCTTACAAAACTACGTTACATCTGTAGTCAGTTGAATTATGATCTATTCCGTGCTGGTTTAAGAGATAACCCAAGTTGTTCTTGTGGAAATGTTTGTGAAAATTCTTATCATTACTTATTTGACTGTCAATTATATACAGTACAGAGAACTATCATGATGACTAATTTACGCAGTATTACAAATGTGGATATAACCTATGAGTTACTGTTACATGGCAATGCAGATCTGACTGTTCACATAAATCAGAACATATTTAAAATTGTTCAAACATATATTTGTCATTCAAAACGATTTTCTTAATTGTTGCAATTGTTCCTCTTTTCCCCATATTTCTGCTCTGTTCTTCTCTGTCCATCTTGTAGAATGAATGTAAATAATACTATGTATAAATACTACGGAGAGGGTGTTCTAAGTTGTATAACTTGTACCCAATCCTTTTCTCGTGAATAAAATATGTTTAAAACAAACAACAGTCTTTGATGAGTTACAGGTCGTAGGTTGATCAGGAAAGGATCTATTCTTCGATTCTGCAGGGTTCAGATTCAACAGTCAGTCAAGTATTGTCCACTGTCACTTCAAATTTCAACCTTTCGCAAAATGTAAACACTGGCTCGTCCGCCATTTCAAACTGTTGCGTAACTGTCTACTTCGAAGAAAATAAGTAGGTCAGACGATTCCATTATAGTGTGGCCAGGGGGGTACAGTTTCACGGCACACAAAACAATAGGCTGGTTTTAGTCGTGTGGAGTTGGGATGGAAAAAAACCCAAGATCTCGGGTATTACATAATTGCATTGAATAAACAGTAGTTTGATTTCTTTGGACAGAATATTGTTATGTTGTAATGTTAAAAAAATACGAACGGCACCTACCGCTCCCTTCACAGACGAGTTCAATTCGCCTCTCGTCCCATGCCGGATTACGCAGTGTCTTCCGCAGAGCGAGGAAGTTCGCTTTTTAAATGGGTCATGGTAGAATGGAGATAACCCTAGTGTGTTTGAAAATCAGAGACATGCTTTACTGAAACAAACACACTAGGTTTATCTCCTAAGCATAGGGACAGGTCGTGATGTCAGGAAATTGCAACAATATTCTGAAACAAAAAGATACAAACATGTTTGATTTCACGGGCGTATATTTGGAGAGGGATAGTCTAAACGCAGGCCAATTAATCGATTATTCCGCCAAAAATATAGGGTTTTTTTTCTCAACAATCAATTTTTACCCTTAAATGTGATATGTGACTGACATTTTATTGCTGTTTCAACATTAATTCAACATCACACTAACAGTTTAACATGTTGTAAAACAAAATACATTTCTCACCGTGAATATCGAATATCTGCTGTTTCTGTTGCGTAAAACAATGTTTACTCACTCGGGACCTCTTGGTATAATGAGGACTTGGTACAACCCCGTTATAACGTGGGGAGGAGACTGGATCTCTGTTACGGAAACTGCTCGGGGAAATTACTGCCAATAGGATCACCGTACAATGTATGTAATTCATGGCTGATTTGCCCATAATCGCCAACAGCTGAAGGGATGTAATTCCAGCTAAGGTCCACAGGGGCAGATACTCATGAGAGGGTGGGGGCGCACCCCTCATCTGGATCCACCTTTTGATATTGTGTAATAGAGGTTTAATTCCACAGTTCCAGGCTAGTTTTAATCCTCTAACTACTAGATATTTGACTGTACTTTGTCAACAGGTTTTATTATATAATTTCATCTGTTATCAATAAATGAATTCTTTTAGTCACGATATGGTTGAAATATTGCCGGTGTGACTATAATTTTAACTCACTCACTCATTCCCCACCAGCAACGGCCCACACCACGTTTCCCGCCAACAACGGAATATACTTGTGATGACATTTAACATGTGTTAGGTATTTAGAGAGAAGGCCGGGTGGGACAACTTAGGAATGGCCAGCGAGTCCTAACTTGACACACAGAAGGAAGCGAGCTACCAAGACATAATTTATATCATTGGAAAGATCTCGAGGAGATGAACCCAAAAAGTTCATGTGCCAGTGCGCTCACGTGTTCATAAGCTCACAAATGGGCTCTGAAAATGCATTTCTGCAGAAATTACTGGCAGAATTAATTTTTCCCGCAGACATTTCTGGCAGAATTTTTTTTCCCGCAGAAATTTCTGGCAGAAATTTTCATTTCACTACCAGAATTGTCTTAATTGAAAATGATTAGACACCATCTTTGGATAATTCAATATGGACTTTCTTCAAATGATGTTGTTTTCTCCTGTAAACAACTTCAAGTGGGAGGGAATATGGTTCCCAGAAGTAGATCGCCGCACAAATCTTACAAAGGCATATTTTAACATCTTATCAAGACGAAATGAAATAAAAATAATTTGATGATTTCTTTATACATCGTTTATTCACACTCTGTATTACATGAGTTTCATTGCGCTAAGTTGCAGTCATTTCATCTCTGACATGAGTCCCGTTGTCCCTTTGGTATGGTTTATGTATCTCTATTGTTTGTATAGTCACTCGAACTGTAAAATGGAACACTGAATTGTATATGGCACATGTGTACTCTTGAAACCACAATGAAGCTGTTTTTCAAATAGTCTTGCAATAATCGAATCAGGATTAGGTGTCTTCCCCTTAAGACGACATTTGGTATTACAGTGAAAATCCTTTGATGTTTCGCCGAGGTAGACTCATGTTGTTTTAATGGATTAGTGAGGTGGGTTATACTATAAACTGAACTGCATAACGAAATCGGTGTTCATTTTCATGATATCAACTCACATTGTAATATGAACATGATATCAACTCACTGGTTGTTGATTTCCATTGGTATCAACTCACTGCTTATTGACTGACATTGATTGATTTCAGCTCACTGCTTATTGACTGACATTGATTGATTTCAACTCACTAACTGATTGCCTTTGACACTGATTTTAAATCACTAATTATTTGTTTGCTTATTGATTGACATTGATTTATTTAAACTCACTACTACTGATTGCCTTTGACACTGATTTTAATTCACTATATTATTTGTTGATATTTACTCACTAGTTATTATTGGTATATATCCTGCTTATCCGCAATCCAGTGCATCACTTTCGAAATGGCAAATCAGCAGTTAGAGTGCAAGTTCATTCCAACTTCACGTGGAGGAAGGTGTCTCTGTATAGATAGGATACATGTTTAGAGTGAGCCGCAAACACAATGCTGCATCGCGGATATCATGGATGTGCCTAGATAAGAACTGCACTTAAACTATTTCTACAGTTGAATGATGACATTCAAATGTATATAAATTATTTGTTATCGATAAACTTGTCACGGATAAAAATGTCATATGTATTTTAAGGGGTGTAAATAATGGTTCGTGGGAGTATTTCATTTATTTACCGGTTAACAATTTAGTATCATCCATCTGCTTAAAATCACACAGAACCTCCGTTGTTCTCCAGAGGCAGTCGACTTGAAAATCCTTGCATGCTCCACTGATTTGTTGTTTTAAACATCACAGTTGTCGTCTTCCCGGGAATGAACTAACAGAACGAATCTTCCATAGGTAGTAGGTGAGTGTTTAGGTCAAGGTTCTGATTACAGTATTATAATGTTGTGAACTGAGACAGGGATGCATGTATATACATATTGTATAAAACTTGAAATGTTTCACTTCTTCAAATCCTGCATTATGTTGTGTAATAATAACGTAATGCGGGTAGAAAACATGTGTTCTAGACAGCAGTAATAAACGATCCCGACAAATACCATCCTGTGTAAATACTCGTAATGGCTAATTATTTGGGAGAGTGTGTATTTGACCGTCCTTTCACCTGTATCAGATAATTTATGAGACACCTGCGTGTGGGCCACTTCTTGTTTATTCTAGGTAATTAGCAATCAGTGTGATCAGCTGATCTGGATCTGATCTTGTTGGGTTTGGGGTATTTGCATCAGAATGACAATAACTGATTCATGATCAGGAAACTAAAACTATATACACTTCTGTTATTACCTCAAAGACCGGTTTGAGGAATTTAAGCAATTCATATCATCATGACATTAGATGTTTTGGTTCAGTTCTGTGTCAGATAAAGTAGGTTGTATATATATATACAAATTATACAACAACGTCATGAACAGCAATTATGATTGTATGTTTCATTGGCATTCTAGCATGCGGCTTCTTAATAGCAACTTCTTGTTCTTTGCATAAAGCAACGTGTGACGAGCGCTGTGAATGTAGTGACTGACGAAGGGTACTACATACCATAGCCTACGAAGAGCTGACCAATCAGCACCCGTTTTTTATGACTGTTTTTACAACTTAATCCGTCCTGCTTATCGGCTTCATGGCTGTGCTATTTATTGTTCTTACTTCCCACCTGGCCTCGTCCAATTATCTACCCCTTGTTATTCAAGTACACGATGTTTGTCACAGCATTCGATCATTCTAATCACTTGGTTTTTGTCACCGTTGCTTGAACATGGTATGAGAACCTACACAGAAACGTTGCTCTATGCAATTAACAAGAAGTTGCTATCAAAAAGACCGTATGCTTTTATTAGCAATTTTGCTGTCGCATTCCTGGGAAATTAGAGACAATTGTGAATGTCGTGTCACCACTGATTTTTTGAAATGATGTTAGTCACCCAGGATTCCTACAAAATATCGTGCTAAATTGTTTGAAAATATACCAGTCCTAATGATTCATTCAACCACATCTCTTGTTTACCTAACACTGCCGTTGCAATAAACAACCTATACATTGGATCAGTAAAAGAGCAAAACTTGCTTATGAAAATATCTCTTCAGGTAATGTGTTGAAACGGCTGGTTTGTGCACATAGATAGTGCTAAACATAATGTACCATTGCACAAATGAAATGCATAAAGTCAGTATTTTGAAGTCAGTGGTCCAACAAACTATAATGTCTACGTTCTATCGAAAAGGTATCAAAATTTTCTTAGATAAAATGGTGAATGAAACTTGATGAATACGTTTGGAAAGAGCTACGATATATACCTGCAAAACGCAGAGGTTGTTCGAGATTTATACAGTATTGTGATTTAAACAGTATTTTTTAAAATTTCCATTAATGTTTACATTTTTCATAATACACGACATAACAAAATGGAAATAAGATTAGCAAACAGGCCATATGGCCTATGTCAATGCTTCTCCGCATATAGTTCGTTATTATCTTGACTTAATTCTATGGAGCAGACATTAGGACATTAATGAATGAATCAAAACAAAAGAAAATAAATAAAATAAAATAAAGAACAAGACACCAAGTGCATTTTATGTTTATAGGTTGTTACTTGAATTCCGTAAAGCGGTTAGTTTCAGTTATATAATTCTGAACGGATTTTATAAGGTTTTCATTGTCTAAAGGAGATAAATCGTCATTGCCGTGAAGTATAGTATATATGCTGAGGTGGTTAAGGACAAAGTATCTCCTCGATGAAGTTTCACATTGTTTTGTCACTGAACAACACGCTCCATGCTGTTGCTACCGAGATCATAATATATAGATCTTATCTATTTTATGACTTGTGTTGTAATACGAGTGTGAAAGGAAACGATTATTCATACAATAATATGAGAAAATATACCAATCACGAATTAAACGCATATGATTTGCACACCACCATATGATTTTAGAGCCTCACGTTAGTGACTTACATTCATATCGTTCTTTCAACACATTTTCGCTTCATGGATGACAACGTCTATATTATATAGGATGCGGCGTTTCAGTATAGATTATTATACCGTTGTCAAGCGAGACTGAGGTGCTGTAGCAGACTTATATATACATCAACATGGATTAAGCAGTTCAAATCCGCGGACACAAGCCCTCCATCAACAGAGATGAAGGATATCTCATCCCATCTGCATACAATGAACTGATAGCAACAACTTAGCAGAGCATTCCAGCCATGTATATTTTCTACCTCTTGGACATTTGACTTCCCCCTGTTGTCACTGCTTTATTACCCTATCCTATAGTTGTTGCTGTTAATCCCTTTGATGCACGCCTACATGTTGTTTTACTTATTCCCTGTAAAGTCTGATCTGTGCAAAGAGTGGGCACCTGCTCCTTTTGATAATTATGATTACCCCCTCTCTAATAGAGTTTTGTCATTTGCAATGAATTATAATAACCCTTATCGTAGATTACCCAGCAACATATGTTTGCTTGGACACTGAGCCGTTGCCTACCTTTTCCTGTACCACATAAAATCTGCATGGTATGCCGGTTAATATTGTTATTTGAAATCGGCAGACAGTGCACACCTGTTGTTGCTGCGGGACAATGAATATTTCCGATACGACATTGTAAGTACTTGGGGGTGCAGACATATGACTTAAATATGTTTGCGCATGCTGCTTAATATCATATTTGTGTAATACCACAATATACATGGATAAACTATCAAACTATGCATCGTTTAGAAAAAAGGTATTTTGAATACATGAAAGAGAATATTTATAAAGTTATAACTTGTGAAATTTAATTGTGCGGACCCAATGTATGTTTCATTACAAAGTTCTCTGTTAATGTCTTCCTACAATCAACAAAATATCATCATCTGGTGTTTAACTGAACCGATAAAACCTACTGGATAGACTGACTGACTGACTGAGTTTGGTTTTACGCCGCTTTTAGCAATATTCCAGCAACATCACGGCTGGGGACACCAGAAATGGGCTTCACACATTGTACCCATGCGGGGATTCGAACCCTACTGGATAGAACCCAAAAGACGTGTATTGTCCATGCGGCACCACCCGACATTGTTTTGGTGTTTTCCCCTGAGTGGCCGCTCTCTGGATTACGCAATTGTTAATTGCTGTGGCCACCTGGGACAACCGAACCGGGACGGTGGCCGCTTGTAGGGACAGCCCCATAAACAACAAATTATCAGGTGTGAAAACAATTAGATTTTCTCGGGTATTGTCACTTTGAACAGTGATACATTGTCGCTTATGTATTGTTTATCATCTCAGTTCGGTACGCTGGTCATGTTGAGCGTGTTGATGGAGGCATTTCTAGGAATATGTAAATGATCAAATATTGTTATTATGTATCTAGTATGTGTCCAAACATATTGGATGCATTTATATTTATAGGAAAAGACTGAGGGTTTTTCATGTTGTTCAGAATATATGCTAATAATAGGCGTTCAATGATTTGAATACATGAATTAATTCACCTAAACTATATACAATGTATATATAGAGAGATGATATATATGCCAGGGTAGAGATTGCAAGCGGAGTCTGTACTGGTAGAAACTTATTATATAGAATAACCTATGCAAGTGTTGTTTGCCTACAGAACAATCAGGGTTTCTACCAGTTGAATTGGAAATTGTACTGGTAGAATCGGATCTGACATGTAGGATCCGATTTCAATCTCTACTAGTAGGATACGGTGTCCTCCCATTTGTGAGAACTCCCAGTTGTGAGACACATTAATTAATGGTTCAGTGCACACAGGTGGTGCTTCCCCATCCCTACGATGAAAGTGGGAACAGCCCTGTTGTTGAACAGCCCTGTTATTGAAGAGTACCCGCAGGAGGCATAGTTCATTAATGAGTTAATTGACACAGAAGACATTGTTCGTTGAAGAGCATTTATTGTTTTCAATAGATACTGAATTACTGAAAAAGATTATCCTGAACTGGTGATATATTCTACTTGTTGAAGGCCTGCCATAATGGTGATCGGAAAGAGCAGTCAAAGGTTAATAAATACATTTGGATTAATTATTGTTACAACAGTTATTGCTAGATTTTTCAAACACGTAAATTTGAGTAGGTAAATTAATTTCTCTTTCAAATGATCACGAAGTTACCTACACAAAGTGTTTATTTTTTAAAGCCATTTATCTGAGTAGGTTAATTACTTTATCTTTTAGAGTTTCATTAAGTTACCTCCACAAGATTCAGTTAAATAGCTAATCCATAATTAGCTGGGGTTAATCCATTCTATCAGATAGGGGAGTAAGGTGTGTTTTCTTTCCTAAGTACCTACTCCAATGTCTCACAACTGGGAGTCTCACAACTGGAAGTTCTCACAATGGGAGTAGACCGTAGGATACTGGTAAAGACTGCGAAGTCTCTGCTGGTAGAATCTCCGATCAGATCGCAATCTCAACCCTGAAAAATATTTATATATATATATAGGACACAGATCCGAGAGGATCTATCTCTGAAACATTTGGCAACAGGGCTCATGTCTAACATGAAATGACTGTAACTTCGTCCAGTGAAACTCATGTTATACAGAACGTGAATAAAAGATGTATAAAAAAATCACCATATTATTTTTATTTTCATTTCGTCTTGATAAGATGTTAAAATATGCCTTGTAAGATTTGTGCGGCGATCTACTTCTGGGAACCATTATCCCCTCCAACTTGAAGTTGTTTACAGGAGAAAGTAACATCATTTAAATAAAGTCCATATTGAATTATCCTAAAATGGTGTCTAATATTTTTCAATTAAGATAATTCTGGTAGTGAAATAAATAATTCTGCCAGAAATTTCTGCGGGAAAAAAAATTCTGCCAGAAATTTCTGCGGAAAAAAATAATTCTGCCAGTAATTTCTGCAGAAATGCATTTTCAGAGCCCATTTGTGAGCTTATGAACACGTGAGCGCACTGGCACATGAATTTTTTGAGTTCATCTCCTCGAGATCTTTCCAATGATATAAAATATGTCTTTGTAGCTCGCTTCCTTCTATGTGTCAAGTTAGGACTCGCTGGCCATTCCCAAGTTGTCCCACCCGGGAATTTGTATTATTTTTACGGAACTGTTTTGGTGAATAATCGTATGAATGAATATTGCTATAAGCCGCACCTGCAATTTTCCAGCTATTCGCGGCGAGAGATCTAGACTTTATGTTACACTTTAAACGTAATGTTGAAAATCGCATAAGTTTCATTCAAATATCACATTTAAGGGTAAAAACTGACTTGAAATTAAAATGTATAATTTCATATCTTTTAAATATGCTAAAGTCACGTGTTTTGAAATTGTTCTAAAATGCTCAGAGAAGGTAGGGCTGGAATATTGTTGAGTGCAGGGTAAAACTAAACTCAGTCACTCACTCACTCATAGAGAAACGGTGTCTGATATGTGCAAGGTCCACACATTCAAGTAACATGTGATTACTACTAACTGGTCCATGGCATGGGGTTCATTGAGGTGAATCTTCTCCATTCAATAAGAAACCAAATTTTGTACAGTAATTGTGTCCTATGTCACAACTATTACCAATTCATCTTGACGAGCAGGTCCAGTTAATGGATTCTGTTCTCTGTTTGACTTAATGGAATGACGCTCATTTGTCACTTGGTGATTCCAACTCTTCTACACTGTAAAAAATAGTGTTAGGCATTAACGCGTTAATATGTTAAATATTTAACACCTCCGTTTATACGGAAACCTCAGGTGTTGATTTGCCAACGCCTTGATGTTAATCATATAACACAGGCGTTAATGTGTGGTAGCCTATGTACATCTTCAAACAATGTCAATGCACAGCGATGAGTACGATAGATCTTGTTGTTAATGAAAATGTGTATCATATTAGATATGGTAATGTGTTCGAAATATTTAAAAATAACTAATCTTACCTCAGACATTTTGGTTAAATGTGCTGTACAGCTGGAAAGTTGGTCTAAAGTTATTGCCCCCCTAACTAATCTAATTACAATAACATTGGGCTAAATGGAATAAGATGTCGTACTCCTTGTTTTACACATACACGTTATATTACTTGCATACAAGTACGACTTACGTAATATTATTAACATCAGTGTTCATTTATTTACACCAGTGTTAATATATCTCTCTTCTTTATTAACATTATAGTGTTAATCTGTCAACGCAAGCGTGCCTCGATACATTTTGGCGCCAATGAATGGTGATCGAGGCAATCGCTGTATCTCTACCGGCCTCATATTACATGATACCTAGACATTCTTTAGATATCTTCAAATGGATGTCAGCATGTTCAAAACGCAGTGATTTCAATGCGAATATCGTCTGTCAACTCGCGCGATCGTAGCCTAAAGACGTAAACGCTTTGATGAGGCAATAAGTTATTTTTAGAATGTGGCGTGCCAGTTCGCTAAAAAGTAGGGAAAAGTGGTAACCCACACACGGGATATATTAATATCATTTTCATTATTTCCATGAAAAATAGGTATCACTTATTGAGACAGGACATTAAGTTTGTATGTAACATGACATTGACAAATGAACCAAGGGAGGTAACTCTACGGCAACAGTGCCGTCATCTTCCAAAAGTGCCGCCAAACGTCATCTACGGGGTTTACACATTCCACTGCACGATCCTCGCCATTTTTAGAAGACTGGGCAAGCTGACGTTGTCATTATTCTCCCCAGGTAAGCGCTATGCGAAAATATAGTACACACATTGATGACATTGCAAAGATAATGTTCACATATTAATGTTTACATGTTGTATTGATGCTGGAAGTCTAAGATCATGGGTAAACAGTGAGTCATAACCTAGACTGGGCAACCACATAGTCAAGTGGGTGGTGTACGTTTATCTAAAACATCTGAATCAGTGCAACTCCCAGTCAGGTAAACAAAACAATGTTATGAACTTATCCTACTTGGAACTTCAGGTGAGTATTTCAACTCAAATATTTATTGTATCATTGTAGATTTAAATCGAGTATATTGTTCACTGGGAAAATGTAATTCAATATTCTTGACAGGAACCGAGAAATTGACCTGTCTGACTTTCTGGAATTATGATTTACAAACAATAAGATGAGAGAAATAAATACATTCGAACATCATTACATTTCCATTATGGTTCTGACCTAACCTAAATGTGGTCTTCAGGTTCCCACTTACTTCCACATTAAGTGACATGATACTTTCATTTTGTTTCAGTAGATCTCTCAAGCCGCAGTCTACTGTCTGCGCTGCCAACACCAGACAGGATCCCCCTTCCTGATCTTGCACCTACTATGATTGCAGCCCTTCAAGCAGGTGAAAGGAGCAGCCAGATTTTTAACTCTGTATTGAAGCAGTGTGAAACAGTTTACACAACTGTTTATCCATCAATGTCATCTTCACCATACTATCAATCAATCGTCAGGAGGATGGTGGCAAAATATCCTTCATTGGCCTATGCACATGGCAAGACACTTTGGGTAAGTTTGAGTTGGCTTCAGTTTATATCTCTTATTCAGTGATGTAGTGTCAAAGTGCATACATACTGATAGTTCACATATCCCAAGTACTCGACTTTTACCAATTTCAACATATATGGCTCTTGTATTACAGAATTTGATATTGTGTGATTCTTTTTGTTTTATCACAGAGTAATTATTTTCAGATAATGTTTTTGGTTGAACTGCATATGATTTAGAATTAGGTACTCTTCTGTTAGATTTCAGTAAGAGCTTGTGATTTAAAAGCACTCTTGTCTGAATGTTCTTTTCTTAAATAAATGCATGAGACTCAATACCCCCCAAATTGTGAATTCGTATAAAGGTAAAGTCAATATTATCTGTTTGCTATAACCAAGAAACACACTCCTTCCTTCTAATCGGAGGTTAAAAACAAACTCTCCTATTGTGTCTTTTCAGAGCTTTTTTGTGTCCAAATTGAGTCAGCGATGCCGCACCAATAGATTTCAAAACAATGCAAAATCAACAAGACCTGCGCCTAAGGATTCTGAAGATGCACAACCTCAGAAGTTGTTCAAGATGGCTAATAAATCATCAGGTGTGACATCAGAGAAAGATTTTGCATCCCATCTTGATGAAATAAAGAAGGAATGGGAAGGAAAGCAATCAATTACTCATCTGCAAACTCTACTAAAACAGACAAGACAATTCCGCAAAGAGTGGCAAACCACCTTGAAGCCTGGGAAGATTGAGCCCATTTTAGAAAAGTTCCCTTGTTTTGAGGAAGGATGCTTTGTAAGTATAAATCATTTGAGCTTATTCAACAGCAAATTTTTGTTTCAAATTTAGTTTCCCTAAAGTACTACCATGGACATCTTCATGTGTCCTTAAACCCTATTTATTATATACGGACATTACAGGTGTACAAAAGTACTTGTACAGTGTTAGCACATTAGTTGATTTATGGTCATTGTTGTTCTAGTGTTAATCTTATATTGAACAAGCAGGCAAGCCCTGTTGCATGTCTTTGTGCCTCTTAATCATTAAATACATTCTAACATACTGTTTCAGTTGGTGTATGAATTCTTTTGCCAACTCAGTGATGATCCAGAGGAAGCGAGGGAAGAAATTGCCAGAAATATAAAATGGATAATGCACACTGTCGTATCTAAAAAAACTGCACCTGATGCATGTATTAATGGCTCCAGAAAACTCAAGATGTATATTTTTTTCAATTTCTTGTTACAAGTTGCTTGTCATATGGCTTATATTATTTAATATCATAATTTAATATGTTTCTATTTAGATATGGTGAACTATCAAAATACTTAACTAATTTCACTAACCCTCTGTGATACCTTAATATGTTAATTAATATTGATTTGATATGGTTATTGTTTCAAACTGGGTTAACATGTAATTGGAAATTTTTATTTCAATAATTATTATTTCAAATTTTCAGGGTACTGATGCTGATAGAAGCATCCAACTGTTCCGGGATTTGTAGAAGCTTGTTTCCAAGCAAAAGGGCAAGGGTTTGAAGTCAAAGACCTGCATTACCATAGTCAATGTAAGATTTTTTGAAAATGATGTTCTACTGTAAGTATTGTTACACTTGAAAACTGGTTTTACTTCATTCCTGAAGTAAGTGCTTATGATCAGCTTTATGACAAATGGAAATGCATTAGACTGCAAGGACAGGTGATACCTTTATGATAAAGATATATTTAAGATATTTTTTATTTGCAAATAGCAGTATAGTTAAGAATAGATGTTTCATTTACTTAATGCTGTTGTGAGATCAACTTGTAAACTTACAATATTTAGCCGTAACAAAAATGTTATTTTATGTTAACAGGATGTGAAGAGTGTGGAAACAGTTCCTCAAAAACATCTGCACAGCCAAGTGGAAGAGGCTCCTCATCTTGTGGTCTTCCTTGACAGCTCAAAACACATCCTATGCCAGTACATTGTGGAAGAGGCTCCTCATCTTGTGGTCTTTCTTGACAGCTCAAAACACATCCTATGCCAGTACATTGTGGGAGAGGCTCCTCATCTTGTGGTGTTCCTGGACAGCTCAAAACACATCCTATGCCAGTACATTGTGGAAGAGGCTCCTCATCTTGTGGTCTTTCTTGACAGCTCAAAACACATCCTATGCCAGTACATTGTGGAAGAGGCTCATCTTGTGGTCTTCCTTGACAGCTCAAAACACATCCTATGCCAGTACATTGTGAAGAGGCTCCTCATCTTGTGGTCTTCCTTGACAGCTCAAAACACATCCTATGCCAGTACATTGTGGGAGAGGCTCCTCATCTTGTGGTCTTCCTTGACAGCTCAAAACACATCCTATGCCAATTCATTGTAGGAGACAATGTAAAGATTTTTCTTCAAACACAGTCATTGTTTGATGCAGTGATCAGTCTCCTTGGGAGTTACTATGTTTTGATTTGGAGTACCCCCTGCATATTGCCAGGTTCTTGGTCTGCTACAGCACTGGGTTGTATCTGACATATTTACTGGATCAAGGACATCCAATTGGATAAAGTTCAGTGATGAACTGACAAGATCCAAAGATAAACACTGAGATATTAGAATGTTTCCCAATCAAGCTTTGAACTTTCAAAAAATCTTTTTGGTAGTAATGCAGCAATGTATACCATTCTTTTATCCAATGGCATGATATTTCTCTAATAATATGTTAAAACAAAAGGTAAAAAAGTCAGTTATACCAGGGAACATCCCAAGGAGACCTTTGTGAAAGGAAACAGACTGATTCTTCCTTTAGTTTTCATTACAATGATGTTGTCTATTTCAAGTTTATGCAAACTGCTGATATTCTCAAGAGAAAGATTATTATACAAATTATGAAAGCCAAACTTTTTCAAAGACCATTCATAGTACCTATTGTTCATTCTGTTAAGGCAGACAGAAGTGTTCTTCCTGTTCAAAAGAATTGAATTTCATTTATTGTGCCAAATTGAACTAAACTTCGACCACATCGCCTGTTCTCAATAAACATTATCTTGAACATTAGCCATTGTGACATGATGATCAAATATATAATGATCTTATATATACCCCATAGGGAGTTGTTTTAAGTTTAATCCATTATATTACCCTGCAATCAAAAAGTAAACTTTCGTTCACTCAAGACAAGATTACAATTGTCTGATTTGAACTCTCGCACACTTCAGGAATTTCTGAATTTCGCTCACCTAAGATTAGGAGATGTCCTCCATAATCCCTCATTGTCTAAGGAATAGCACGCTTCATTGCTTTGCCTACCTTAGACAATACCTGATAATTCAGGGAAGTACTTTGCCTATGACAGAGTACAGATTATCCTATTGTTGTGCCAACACATATATTTGGTACTCATTTTTTATTTCTTCACCAAGGTGATTTTGATAACCATCATTAGTGGACCATTAGTTTAGTGATATTATTGTTTGAATGTAGAGGTATGTTGCTTCTATTGTTTACTTTTATACCTGTTTAATGCATAGGATAGTCAAAAACCTCTAAAATTTATTTTTGACATTTTCTTTTCTTTTCATAAGTGGGGGAAAATACTGTTATTTTGATACTATTCTAAAAATGCAGTTTTGAAGAATTACTAATGATCTGCCTGGGAACATGTGTCCTGATATGACCATGAAGATTGAACTTTTTTATGCTCTAATGCTCAAATGGAGAAAGAGAATAGTTTAATTTCAAGCTTTATTTGGCACTGTCTACCTTGTAATGTATAACGATGGCTTTAAACAAAGCAGTAGTTTCACTAGTCCTTGGGCTACCTGTATTATTTGACAATTTGGACTGCGCTATAGGACTAGTGCCAATTTTGATCCTATATTCTCAAAAAATGAAAGCACCATAGTATATTTCTGAAGGTGATGCCTACACTGTGCAGCTACTTTAGGTTACAAATAGCAATATTGTTTATATGTGTTGTCAGTGTTGCCCTTATATTGTTCATTGTCTGATAGTTGCAATATGTATTGCAATGTATCAGTTCTTTTCATTAATTAATGTATATATGCATACCATTTTGATACGGTCCCAGCCGTGGAAGGAATGATTATCCTCAAAATACATGCCATTATCCATGTTCTGTTAAAATTCAGTCAAGCGTTCACCATTCTGTTCCTTAAGACTAAAGGATTAACAGTATTACCGGGTTATTTTTGCATTTGCCGTAAATAAATATGCAGTATTGTGAAGGATTCTGTGGACTCCTCATATCTGCCTATGTGCATTGAATGTAACAGTTTGCTCAATTTTTATGAG
Organism: Haliotis rubra; assembly: GCF_003918875.1. Taxonomy (NCBI): domain Eukaryota; kingdom Metazoa; phylum Mollusca; class Gastropoda; order Lepetellida; family Haliotidae; genus Haliotis; species Haliotis rubra. Next base: position 80,456 of record NW_025765531.1, on the reverse strand, counting down.
GATTTGATTTTTTATCCGATGAATAAATTCAATTGAAATTGTGATTGCTGCTTTAATTTATTTGGTTGATTACTATTAGTGGTATTATATCGAACACTGAAACTGTACTAAGTCCTTTTTGCTTTCATATTGATTACACCATAATGAATGTGAAGATAAATCTTTTGTCACTATGTCTTTTTTCATTTGGGAAATTATCACATTCAGTGTAATATCAAGGAGATTAATCAAGTTTCAGGGTTTTCAACAATAGCGGAACTGCATGTCACAATATCTGAAGACAACAGGAATTATTGTAGAGTTAACCATTGATGAAAGTTAATACTTGGATATACATTTCAGCCCACTTGGATATACATTTCAGCCCAACTTTCTCAAAGAAGTAATGTGTGGATCACATTTCTTTGTTACTTTACAATTGTGTTAAATTATTAACACTTACATCCTTATAAACATGTTAATGTGTGAAAAAAGTGTTACCAGCAAGCGTTATCAAATAAACATGTTAATGTGTTAATCTTTTAAACACTTTAACATGTTAATTTACTGTTACCAAGATAGTGTTAATAATAGTGTTAATTCAGTAACACTTGTTTTTACAGTGTATATCTGCTCAAGTTGATGGAGGTCGGTATCATCATTAACTGATGCAGAAGTAGGTATACCATGAACACATTCACCCGGTGGATACCCCACTTCCAAGAATACTACAGACAACAGATAATATATACACTTTCCTTGAAATGGCCTCAAATTACAGTGAAACCTACCAACACCGGCACCTGTCTTATCCGGCACACTGTCAAAACCAAAATTTTGGTCCAGGCATTTTACAGATAGTATGATTATTAAAACATTGTCTAATCTGCCACCTGTCTATTCCGTATTCAGGTTCCCAACTTTCTGGTCCCAACAAGCAATTTTAACTGTAATTAACACTGTCTAAACCGGCAGATGTATGAGACAGGTTCTACTGTATGTAAATATTCTAACTATGAATATGATACATCTTTTTGCTCAGAAGTTAATACGAAACGTGCGAAACATTAAACACTAAAATATTATTTTAATTTTTACATATTTCAAGATGCCATCATACTATAACCAGCCACTTATAATACACTTATACCACTTATAATGCGCGATACTACTTATATTGCCTATGCACTGGGCGCAACTTGCCTCTAAATCAGGCCAAATTGTCTGGGTTCATGACTTACGAAAAGTGCGAAATATTAAACACTAAGTAATGAGTTTTGGTACAGATTTCATGATGCCACCGTACTATAAATAGCCAAAATATGAAAATAATACACTCATCATGTCATACGTTATACCTTTTTCAGCGATACTACTATTGCCTATGCGCTGGGCGATGTGAGTGACTTGCCTCGAAGTCAGGAGGCCAAATTGTCTGGGTTCATGATTTACGAAAAGTGCGAAATATTAAACACTAAGTAATGAGTTTTTAGACAGATTTCAAGATGCCATCGTACTATAAATAGCCAAACTATGAAAATACTACACTTATCATGTCATATGTTATACCTTTTTCAGTGATACTACCATTGCCTATGCGCTGGGCAATGTGAGTGACTTGACACTAAATCAGGCCAAATTGTCTGGGTTCATGACTTACGAAAAGTGCGAAATATTAAACACTAAGTAATGAGTTTTGGTACATATTTCAAGATGCCATCATATTATAAATAGCCAAAAGATGGAAATAATACACTGATCACGACGTAACTTATTAACCTACTTGCGTAACTTATGAACTAACTTGCCTATGCGCTTGGCTCGACTGGCTTTGACAGGCCGACTTTGTTTCAGGTACAGTTAACTACGAACATTAAGAGAGAACAAACTGATCAGCACCAAATTGATGACTTTCCTTTTGGCAACACTATTAATGCCAAAGGGCAGTTCCAGACTTGCTTTGAAATGGCCTACAACTGTTTTGTTAGACGATTTAAGGATACAGAATATCACATACACAAACTACATGCTTGGTAATTCTAGGACGAAGCAAATTACCAATTACTTGATGGTGCACAAAATGTGCATTTTCCACCCATTGCACAAAATGGTCGTTACCTGTGTAATGTTTCGGTGCGTGGGAGTACATTTTGGAAATGAAGAAGTGCCATAATTTAACTACAAAATTTAATACGAGCATATAAAGCTACGTTTTTTTAAAGTAACCACGTGGAGGAAAGTTATAGGCCTAGTACGGTGACAAATATTATCTCTATGCACTGTAAAAAATAGTGTTAGGCATTAACGCGTTAATATGTTAAATATTTAACACCTCCGTTTATACGGAAACCTCAGGTGATTTGCCAACGCCTTGATGTTAATCATATAACACAGGCGTTAATGTGTGGTAGCCTATGCACGTCTTCAAACAATGTCAGTGCACAGCCATGAGTACGATAGATCTTGTTGTTAATGAAAATGTGTATCATATTAGATGTGGTAATGTGTTCGAAATATTAAAAAATAACTAATCTTACCTCAGACATTTTGGTTAAATTTGCTGTACAGCTGGAAAGTTGGTCTAAAATTATTGCCCCCTCTAACTAATCTAATTACAATAACATTGGGCTAAATGAAATAAGATGTCGTACTCCTTGTTTTACACATACACGTAATATTATTTGCATACAAGTACGACTTACGTAATATTATTAACATCAGTGTTCATTTATTTACACCAGTGTTAATATATCTCTCTTCTTGATTAACATAATAGTGTTAATCTGTCAACGCAAGCGTGCCTCGATACATTTTGGCGCCAATGAATGGTGATCGAGGCAATCGCTGTATCTCTACCGGCCTCATATTACATGATAACTAGACATTCTTTAGATATCTTCAAATGGATGTCAGCATGTTCAAAATGCAGTGATTTCAATGCGAATATCGTCTGTCAACTCGCGCGATCGTAGCCTAAAGACGTAAACGCTTTGATGACGCAATAAGCTATTTTTAGAATGTGGCGTGCCAGTTCGCTAAAAAGTAGGGAAAAGTAGTAACCCACACACGGGATATATTAATATCATTTTCATTATTTCCATGAAAAATAGGTATCACTTATTGAGACAGGACATTAAGTTTGTATGTGACATGACATTGACAAATGAACCAAGGGAGGTAACTCTACGGCAACAGTGCCGTCATCTTCCAAAAGTGCCGTCATACGTCTTCTACGGGGTTTACACATTCCACTGCACGACCCTCGCCGTTTTTAGAAGACTGAACAAGCTGACGTCGTCATTATTCTACCCAGGTAAGCGTTATGCGAAAATATTGTACCTACATTGATGATATTGCAAAGATAATGTTCACATATTAATGTTTACATGTTGTATTGATGCTGGAAGTCTAAGATCATGGGTAAACAGTGAGTCATAACCTAGACTGGGCAACCACATAGTCAAGTGGGTGGTGTACGTTTATCTAAAACATCTGAATCAGTGCTAAAACTAACAATTTTTTTCTATCTTGCTAAAGTTATCAAGTCACTAAGTATTTTTCTAAGTCTTTTTTCAGCACATCCAGTCGTCCAGTTGTTTTACTGCCAAATTCTTTACGTGCAGCGTATGTGAATGATGCCCATGGGAAACATTTTTTATCACTTATTTCTGACATGAACATTTGCAGGTCATTTCTTTGACAGAATGTGAGACGATGCCTATGTTTTAACTTTAGACTAGCTTTACACAGATAAAACCTTATAAACGAGCTTGATTTTCACCTCATTTTCAAGACGAAGAACTGAAACATAAAAGCAATTTAAATTTAATTTAAGGACACTTGTCTGGCATTGGGTTACTTTTTGTTCAAATTTGAAAATGGGTCACTCTGGACATTATCTTTACTTTAAATTTTTTTTATGAAAAATAGAGAATGGCTTGAGTTACTTAGTATTCATAATAGACATTCACAAGACATAAACTATGTAAAGTCTTTTTTCCTTTTTAAAAAAATAACCTTGGTGGTTGGTACTACATGATAAGAAATTGTACAGTACAGTTTCTTTATGTGTCCAAAAGTTTAGTTATAATGTGCATTGTTTAAGGTATACTGCAATTGATATAACTCTATTAAATTTTTCAGGTCGCATCAACTGTGACAGAAATTTTAGTATATCTGCAAGGCATGTCTATCATTTTCACTTGTCTAAAATTTGATTGGAAGAAAACAGCTAAATGGTCCATGCAAAAAATATTTGCTTATCCGTCTTTCATATTTCATTCTCTTTTATTTTCCTAATGGAGTATGTGTGCACAATGTGTGTGTACACCACTCAGCATCATGGTAGCTTTTAGTAGTCACATAGCTCGTGTTCATAAGGATGATCCACGGTTTATGATATTTTGTCAGGTTGGACAGTGTTGTTTTAGTACAAAGAAGTGGAATAGCTATAAAGTTCATGTGAGCAAAAAACACAGGGATGTATATCTACAAGACTTGATTTCAAATGATACTGAACAGGAAAATGATGAAAATGAATGTTGCAACAACGAGAACATGTTGCCTGAAGCAGATCTTCATCCCAGTCATATTGGTGCCTCTTATCTTCTATCTTTAGAAACAGATCTTGGTTTGTCTCAGTCTGGTGTGAACACAGTAGCAGAGCATACATCTGAACTCATACAACACCACCTGGATCTTTATAAGAAAAAACTAAAAGATCAAATTGTGCTTAAAGGTTATCAAGACATTGAAGCTCTTTTGTCTGAAGTACATGTTGAAACTTCTCTTGAAAAATTTGTCTCTGAGCACAATCGAGTTCTGTTTTACGAATCAGAATTTAAAATGATACTTCCACAGTCCGTGTTGCTGGGACACCGTTTGAAGAACTCTAAGGGTGTTGTGAAAAGAGTGCAAGAGTTTGGTTATGTAGTGCCTTTTGATGAACTAGTCAAGAGATTACATTACCTTCCTGAATTCTTGTACTGGTTTGAGACTGAAGGAGATTTCATGCATGATATTTGTGATGGTAATTATGTCCGGAGTCATCCTCTTTTTGTTCAGAACAAACAAGCATTGCAAATCATTTTGTACAATGATGATGTAGAAATAGTGAACCCACTGGGTACCCATGTCAAAAAACATAAAATTACTATTTTCTATGTTACATTTGCTAATATACCACCGGAATATAGATCAAGGTTGCCAACAATATTTCTCTTGGCCATTGCCAAATCAGACTGCCTAAGACGCCATGGCCTTGCCAAGTTGTTGGAAAACTTCATTGAAATTGTAAATGTCATGTCTTCAGGTGGATTAAACATTTCAATTAGTGGACGGGACTTCAATATAGAAGGGGCTCTTGTAATGGCGCCCGCTGACACTCCAGCATCAAACTGCCTTGGGGGGTTCAAAGAAGGGGTGGGGTTTGCCTATAAAAAGTGTCGAACTTGTTTAGTCTCTGACATGGACATCTCAAGAAATTTCAGAGACGAATCCTTCCCAGAAAGAACAGTGGCCCAATACACAGAATGTTGTGAGGTACTGGGGAGCAGTGAGTTATCAAAAGAAGCAAGGTCTTAATGGAGCAAAATGTGGGGAATAAATGCCAAAACCTGCCTCTCAGAGCTTCATGATTTTGATATCATTTCATGTCTTGTGCATGATCCAATGCATGTTCTGCTTGAGGGTGTCTTCCCTTTTGAACTTGCTCTGTTTCTGACTTACTGCATTGAAACAGCAAAGTATTTTAAACTGGCATGGCTGAATGGAAAGATTCTGTCCTTTCTATATTCTCATTCTGCAATGAATAGCAAACCAGAGCCCATTGAGAGAAGACACTACCTTGTTGATATATGCATAAAGCAAACTGCAGCAGCCATGCTAACATTGATAAATATTTTGCCAGTGATTTTAGGTTCCAAACTTCCAGCTGGTAATTTGAAGTGGGTTACACTTTTGAAACTCATTCAGATAACACAAATTACACTCAACCCACATGTTTCCAAAGAGACAGCTCAGGACTTGCGTGATTTAATAGAAGGTCACCATGAAAATTTCATGAGAGCTTATCCTAAGACCAAAATAAAACCCAAGATGCATTTTATGTGCCATATTCCAAAACAAATTGAATTATTGGGTCCAGGAAGATGGCAATGGTGTATGCGGTTTGAAGCAAAACATGCTTTCTTTAAGAACAAAAAGTGGCGATGCTTCAAGAATTTACCATTAAGTATGGCAAAATTTCATCAGAAATGGTTGTGCAGACAAATGGTGACAAGTAGAGGAACATTTACTCAAAATTTTCTTTACTCTGGGGATGAAGTAAAAGAAGGTTTAGAAGTAAATTTGGATGAAATTATAACTGCACACAGAAGATGTGTCTCCGCAATCTTTCCAGCAGTGACGTCAGTTTTTTATCACCAAACACGTTACTATTCATGGGTGTTTGTTCCAGGAAGGTTGTATTTTGATCACATCATATGATGAAGATCATTTTTCCAGATTTGCATATGTAGTCAGTATCGTGGTCCATGATCAAAAGAAGTATTTTCTGACACAAAACACACACATCATCTATGTTGATAGCCATACATTACCTTACGTGTTAGATTTTGATGAAGAATTTAGTGTTATTGGCTATCATGACCTTTTCATCAAATTTCCACTTGAGACATATTTACTGAATGGTAAAATTTGTGTGATTAACAAATATGCATATCTTTCCATGCATGTAGATTAATTCCCTGGGCTTTATAAGTCAAGTGCATAAACCTAACCACAGTTGGTTTGTGTCACTGTCTTCACTGGTTTTGATAACAAATATCTGCATGTTTAGAATTAAAGTGCTGGTGTTGGCGTTACAAGAGGGCAGTCACCGGGCACTTTCTGTAAATGTTTAGGGCAAATTTTTTAAGACAGTTCTTTTTTGGGATGTTATGATTAGATGTTCAATAAAAATTTTGACATTGTCACCTGTTAGAAGGCAATGTGTCAGTTCATTTAATTCTGAATTTTGGTGCATTATTTATTGATATTGCCAGTAACGAGTTGAGTATTTTATTTTATGCATGGCTACTACATGGCTGTGTGAGTTGGTTTAATGAATATATTTCCAAATACTGTTGATAGACAATGCCTTTGCTGAGAGTATGGGATTCTCAGAGACTGAAGAAGAAGTGTGTTGTGGTACCTGAGACTGTCACCATAAATGAATTGAAGGAAAAAGGTCAATAATCCCTAACACTTTTACATTTTAATGGCATTACTGTGGTGATGCTACTTTTTATGAAAATGTTTTATATATTATGTGAAAGTTCAAACTATGATCATGCATTTTGATGAACACAATTCCTAGTAGATAAATTGAATTGCTAAAATTCCTAAATATTTATTTTTTTCTAAATATTTATTCAACATCAGTTAACTGAAATATACAAACTATCTGATAGTTATAGTAATAGTTTTCATTTTGTCAATGGTTTCTGGTGTTGAATATTAATATGGCCTTGTTCATTCATTTTATTGGTTTGTTTGAATGTGTTTTGACTTTTCAGTTTCTGTTAAGCTGGAAGTTGTTGTGGAGAAGTTTGTCCTTGAAGATGATGGAACAGAAATAGATGATGATAAGGTACTCCGAGAAGTCATGTCAAAAACACTCATGGCCCTGACAGTTGAAGAAAGTTGGACCAAAGCTAGCATAAGGGAACTTGTTGGTCCTGTTGCCGCATCAACCTGTGATCGGAGAGATGGCATTCAGGATCCAGAAGTGAAGACACAAGTACCGGCAGTGACGGGAACAAGCAACTCCCAGTCAGGTAAACAAAACAATGTTATGAACTTATCCTACTTGGAACTTCAGTCCAGTATTTCAACTCTAATATTTTATATAGATTTAAATCGGGTATATTGTTCACTGGGAAAATATAATTCAATATTCTTGACAGGAACCGAGAAATTGACCTGTATGACTTTCTGGAATTACGATCTACAAACAATAAGATGAGAGAAATAAATACATTCGAACATCATTACATTTCCATTATGGTTCTGACCTAACCTAAATGTGGTCTTCAGGGTCCCACTTACTTCCACATTAACTAACATGATACTTTCAGTTTGTTTCAGCAGATCTCTCAAGCCGCAGTCTACTGTCTGCGCTGCCAACACCAGACAGGATCCCCCTTCCTGATCTTGCACCTACTACGATTGCAGCCCTTAAAGCAGGTGAAAGGAGCAGCCAGATTTTTAACTCTGTATTGAAGCAGTGTGAAACGTTTTACACAACTGTTTATCCATCGATGTCATCTTCACAATACTATCAATCAATCGGCAGGAGGATGGTGGCAAAATATCCTTCATTGGCCTATGCACATGGCAAGACACCTTGGGTAAGTTTGAGTTGTTTCAGTTTTTATCTCTTATTCAGTGATGTAGTGTCAAAGTGCATACATACTGATAGTTCACATATCCCAAGTATTCGACTTTTACCAATTTCAACATTTATGGCTCTTGACAGAACTTGATATTGTGTGATTCTTTTTGTTTTATCACAGAGTAATTATTTTCAGATAATGTTTTTGGTTGAACTGCATATGATTTAGAATTAGGTACTCTTCTGTTAGATTTCAGTAAGAGCTTGTGATTTAAAAGCACTCTTGTCTGAATGTTCTTTTCTTAAATAAATGCATGAGACTCAATACCCCAATTTGTGAATTCGTATAAAGGTAAAGTCAATATTATCTGTTTTCTATAACCAAGAAACACACTTCTTCCTTCTAATCGAATGTTTTTACAAACTCACCTATGGTGTCTTTTCAGAGCCGCACCAATAGATTTCAAAACAATGCAAAATCAACGAGACCTGCGCCTAAGGATTCTGAAGATGCAGAAGTTGTTCAAGATGGCTAATAAATCATCAGGTGTGACATCAGAGAAAGATTTTGCATCCCATCTTGATGAAATAAAGAAGGAATGGGAAGGAAAGCAATCAATTACTCATCTGCGAACTCTACTAAAACAGACAAGACAATTCCGCAAAGAGTGGCAAACCACCTTGAAGACCGGGAAGATTGAGCCAATTTTACAAAAGTTCCCTTGTTTTGAGGAAGGATGCTTTGTAAGTATAAATCATTTAAACTTATTAAACAGCAAATTTTTGTTTCAAATTTAGTTTCCCTAAAGTACTACCTTGGAAATCTTCATGTGTCCTTAAACCCTATTTATTATATACGGACATTACAGGTATACAAAAGTACTTTAACAGTGTTATCACATTAGTTGATTTATGGTCATTGTTGTTCTAGTGTTAATCTTATATTGAACAAGCAGGCAAGCCCTGTTGCATGTCTTTGTGCCTCTTAATCATTAAATACATTCTAACATACTGTTTCAGTTGGTTTATGAATTCTTTTGCCAACGCAGTGATGATCCAGAGGAAGTGAGGGAAGAAATTGCCAGAAACATGGAATGGATAATGCAGACTGTCGCATCTAAGAAAACTGCACCTGAGGCATGTATTAATGGCTCCAAAAAAGTCAAGATGTATATTTTTTTCAATTTCTTGTTACAAGTTGCTTGTCATATGGCTTATGTTATTTAATATCATGTTTCTAATTAGATATGGTGAACTATCAAAATACTTAACTAATTTCACTAACCCTCTGTGATACTTTAATATGTTAATTAATATTGATTTGATATGGTTATTGTTTCAAACTGGGTTAACATGTAATTGGAAATTTTTATTTCAATAATTATTGTTTCAAATTTTCAGGGCACTGATGCTGAAAAAAGCATCCAACTGTTCCGGGATTTGTAGAAGCTTGTTTCCAAGCAAAAGGGCAAGGGTTTGAAGTCAAAGACCTGCATTACCATAGTCAATGTAAGATTTTTTGAAAATGATGTACTACTGTAAGTATTGTTACACTTGAAAACTGGTTTACTTCATTCCTGAAGTAAGTGCTTGTGATCAGCTTTATGACAAATGGAAATGCATTAGACTGCAAGGACAGGTGATACCTTTATGATAAAGATATATTTAAAATATTTTATATTTGCAAATAGCAGTATAGTTATGAACAGATGTTTCATTTACTTAATGCTGTTGTGAGATTAACTTGTAAACTTACAATATTCAGCCCTAACAAAAATGTTATTTTATGTTAACAGGATGTGAAGAGTGTGGAAACAGTTCCTCAAAAACATCTGCACAGCCAAGTGGAAGAGGCTCCTCATCTTGTGGTCTTCCTTGACAGCTCAAAACACATCCTATGCCAATTCATTGTAGGAGACAATGTAAAGATTTTCCTTCAAACACAGTCATTGTTTGATGCAGTGATCAGTCTCCTTGGGAGTTACTATGTTTTTGATTTGGAGTACCCCCCTGCTTATTGCCAGGTTCTTGGTCTGCTACAGCACTGGGTTGTATCTGACATATTTACTGGATCAAGGACATCCAATTGGATAAAGTTCAGTGATGAACTGACAAGATCCAAAGATAAACACTGAGATATTAGAATGTTTCCCAATCAAGCTTTGAACTTTCAAAAAATCTTGACGGTAGTAGATATTTCTCTAATAATATGTTAAAACAAAAGGTAAAAAAGTCAGTTATACCAGGGAACATCCCAAGAAGACCTTTGTAAAAGGAAACAGACTGATTCTTCCTTTACTTTTCATTACAATGATATTGTCTATTTCAAATTTATGCAAACTGCTGATATTCTAAAGAGAAAGATTATTATACAAATTATGAAAGCCAACATTTTTCAAAGACCATTCATAGTACCTATTGTTCATTCTGTTAAGCCAAACAGAAGTGTTCTTCCTGTTCAAAAGAATTGAATTTCATTTATTGTGCCAAATTGAACTAAATTTTGACCACCTCGTCTGTTCTCAATAAACATTATCTTGAACATTAGCCATTGTGACATGATGATCAAATATATAATGATCTTATATATACCCCATAGGGAGTTGTTTTAAGTTTAATCCATTATATTACCCTGCAATCAAAAAGTAAACTTTCGTTCACTCAAGACAAGATTACAATTGTCAGATTTGAACTCTCGCTCACTTTAGGAATTTCTGAATTTCGCTCACCTAACATTAGGAGATGTCCCCCATAATCCCTCATTGTCTAAGGAATAGCACGCTTCATTGCTTTGCCTAACTTAGGCAATACCTGATAATTCAGGGATTATCCTATTGCTGTACCAACAAATATGTTTGGTACTCATTTTTTTTATTTCTTTACCGAGGTGATTTTGATAACCATCATTAGTGGACCATTAGTTTAGTGATATTATTTTTTGAATGTAGAGGTATGTTGCTTCTATTGTTTACTTTATACCTGTTTAATGCATAGGATAGTCAAAAACCTCTAAAATTTATTTTTGACATTTTCTTTTCTTTTCTTAAGTGGGGGAAAATACTGTTATTTTGATACTATTCTAAAAATGCAGTTTTGAAGAATTACTGATGATCTGCCTGGGAACATGTTTCCTCATATGACCATGCAAATTGAACATGTTTATGCTCTAATTCTTGGAGAAAGAGAATAGTTTAATTTTAAGCTTAATCAGAGTTTAAAACTCAACTTTATTTGGCACCGTCTACCTTGTAATGTATAATGATGGCTTTAAACAAAGCAGTAGTTTCACTAGTCCTTGGGCTACCTGTATTATTTGACAATGTGGATTGGGCTATAGGACTAGTGCCAATTTTATCCTATATTCTCAAAAAAAAAGAAAGCACCATAGTATATTTCTGAAGGTGATGCCTACACTGTGCAGCTACTTTAGGTTACAAACAGCAATATTGTTTATATGTGTTGACAGTGTTGCCCTTCTATTGTTCCTTGTCTGATAGTTGTAATATGTATTGCAATGTATCAGTATCTTTGCATTAATTAATGTATATATGCATACCATTTTGATACTGTCCCAACCGTAGAAGGAATGGTTATCCTCAAAATACATGCCATTATCCATGTTCTGTTAAAATTCAGTCAAACGTTCACCATTCTGTGCCTTAAGACTCAAGGATTAACAGTATTACCGGGCTATTTTTGCATTTGCCGTAAATAAATATGCAGTATTGTGAAGGATTCTGTGGACTCCTCATATCTGCCTATGTGCATTGAATTTAACAGTTTGCTCAGTTTTGATGAAGATTGGATTTTTTATCCGATGAATAAATTCAATTGAAATTGTGTTTGTTACTTTAATTTATTTGGTTGATTACTATTAGTGGTATTATATCGAACACTGAAACTGTACTAAGTCCTTTTGCTTTCATATTGATTACACCATAATGAATGTGAAGATAAATCTTTGTCACCATGTCTTTTTTCATTTGGGAAATTATCACATTCAGTGTAATATCAAGGAGATTAATTAAGTTTCAGGGTTTTCAACAATAGCGGAACTGCATGTCACAATATCTGAAGACAACAGGAATTATTCTAGAGTTAACCATTGATGAAAGTTAATACTTGGATATACATTTTAGCCCACTTGGATATACATTTCAGCCCAACTTTCTCAAAGAAGTAATTTGTGGATCACATTTCTTTGTTACTTTACAATTGTGTTAAATTATTAACACTTACATCCTTATAAACATGTTAATGTGTGAAAAAAGTGTTACCAGCAAGCGTTATCAAATAAACATGTTAATGTGTTAATCTTGTAAACACTTTAACATGTTATTAAATTAACACTAGTGTTAAACAGTATTAACACTTTAACATGTTAATTTACTGTTACCAAGATAGTGTTAATAATAGTGTTAATTCAGTAACACTTGTTTTTACAGTGTGGCGTGACGTAACAGGGCGGAAGCTGACCTTGTTCCCCTGTTGGTACCCGGCGCAAGCTTACTCCCGTATATAGATCACCTATATAGACAGTAGCACAGTCAAGTTTCAAGCCGAACCCATGGGGTATAGGTTGGTTCCCGGAGCAAAAGAACATTTAGTGGGAATAGAACTATACTCTGGTGTGCCAGTTCTAATCTCACTTATTTCAGTGTGAGATACTGATTTCTCCGCTCTTTATTTGTTTATCAAAATCCAAAAATAAATTGACAAGGGGAAGAGAACACACATATGTGTAACTTGTATTATCATCTTACATACCCCAGAGGTAGACTAGCATATTCTTTAAGAAAGCACAGGGGCAGACTGTGGGTGTTGAATATTTCCAGTCTGGATGCAAATGTTAGTTCTATATAAACAAAGTTCTTTAGTTTTCCGGGGACTGAGACATACAAATCTTACCGTAGTGGCCAGAAATAAGTTAAATTGACAAATCCGTCTAGTTAATGTTTTTAACACAGCTCCAGTGTATTTTGACGTATTGTTGATGTTGTTGTTGTTGTTGTTGTTGATGTTGTAGCAGGCAGCTTGTAACAAGTATGTATGGCTTAAACACATTGCCGGTGGTCAGGCCATTGTCTTAAACAGTGTGTATTGGGTGGTCAGATCATTGTATTCAGCAGTGTGTATTGGGTGGTCAGGTCATTGTATTCCACAGTGTGTATTGGGTGGTCAGGCCATTGTATTCAGCAGTGTGTATTGGGTGGTAGGATCATTGTATTCCACAGTGTGTATTGCGTGGTCAGGTCATTGTACCTACTGAAATCGAACAGGTGCTGAAATCTTTTTTATTCAAGCCGTGAATTGCTTCAATCTTGCTGATGCGGCGTTCAGCAATATTCACCCACTCGCTTTACTCAAGAGAGTAGAACTATTCTCACATTAACGATCACTGTATTGACACCACATTCAATATATTCCAGCTGTATGACCACGGTCAAGAGAGTAGAACTATTCTCACATTAACGATCACTGTATTGACAGCACATTCAAATATATTCCAGCGGTATGACCATGGTCTTATGAAGTCCGGACCAGACAATTCAGTGACTGGTATCAAGAGAGTAGAACTATTCTCACAATAACGATCAATGTATTGACACCACATTCAATATATTCCAGCTGTATGACCATGATCAAGAAAGTAGAACTATTCTCACAATAACGACCACTGTATTGACACCACATTCAATACATTCCAGCTGTATGACCATGGTCTTATGAAGTCTGGACCAGACAATTCAGTGACTGGTATCAAGAGAGTAGAACTATTCTCACATTAACGATCAATGTATTGACACCACATTCAATATATTCCAGCTGTATGACCATGGTCTTATGAAGTCTGGACCAGACAATTCAGTGACTGGTATCAAGAGAGTAGAACTATTCTCACATTAACGATCACTGTATTGACACCACATTCAATATATTCCAGCTGTATGACCATGATCAAGAAAGAAGAACTATTCTCACAATAACGACCACTGTATTGACACCACATTCAATATATTCCAGCTGTATGACCATGATCAAGAGAGTAGAACTATTCTCACATTAACGATCACTGTATTGATACCACATTCAATATATTCCAGCTGTATGACCATGGTCTTATGAAGTCTGGACCAGACAATTCAGTGACTGGTATCAAGAGAGTAGAACTATTCTCACAATAACGATCACTGTATTGACACCACATTCAATATATTCCAGCTGTATGACCATGATCAAGAAAGAAGAACTATTCTCACAATAACGATCACTGTATTGACACCACATTCAATATATTCCAGCTGTATGACCATGATCAAGAGAGTAGAACTATTCTCACAATAACGATCACTGTATTGATACCACATTCAATATATTCCAGCTGTATGACCATGGTCTTATGAAGTCTGGACCAGACAATTCAGTGACTGGTATCAAGAGAGTAGAACTATTCTCACAATAACGTCCACTGTATTGACACCACATTCAATATATTCCAGCTGTATGACCATGGTCTTATGAAGTCTGGACCAGACAATCCAGTGACTGGTATCAAGAGAGTAGAACTATTCTCACAATAACGATCAATGTATTGACACCACATTCAATATATTCCAGCTGTATGACCATGATCAAGAAAGAAGAACTATTCTCACAATAACGACCACTGTATTGACACCACATTCAATATATTCCAGCTGTATGACCATGGTCTTATGAAGTCTGGACCAGACAATCCAGTGACTGGTATCAAGAGAGTAGAACTATTCTCACAATAACGATCACTGTATTGACACCACATTCAATATATTCCAGCTGTATGACCATGGTCTTATGAAGTCTGGACCAGACAATCCAGTGACAGATCATATGAGCATTGAAATATGTTAATTATGCTTTCTGACAGGTGTTTTACTCACAGGCCGGGATAAATAGTCAATCACAGGATCGTCTGTGAAATTTCATTTGAAGACTATGAAAAGATTATTAAGTGCTCGGAATATGATATTTATACATACCGTGGTCAGTGCCTACGTAAAATATATTTTTTAGTTGGTCTAAACAAATAGCGAACGAGAAATGACTAACAATGGCAAGTTTGCCGTTTAAAAACCTAAACCTAATTTATTGTGGAAAGTGGCCATTTAAATATGCTTTAGGTAGACAGTTTTCCGAGTTTCAGCCTGCTTGTAACTGTTTCTTGGATGTTAACAACATTGTTCTATTATTTCCGGAGAGGATTGACACCAATGACCAGTCTTGCTTTCACCGCACGCGTCAGTGCACGTTGCCAGTGTTGTTGCGGACGTATGGAAGTCTTACTGGATCCGTGTCTACAATCAAACTTTACATGCAAAATATATTTGAAAAGTATGACTTGTTAAGATGCTACCTTACGTATTCACGGGCTGACAAGACATTCTTGACACCATATTGCAATTATGAGACAGCAAACATCGTGGTTATAATTTCTAAAAGTTGCTTTCTGGCCGCTATTTTCTGTAAAAACGAAGTTCGTCTTGAAGGCGAACTCTTGCTAATTCTCCTTGACGCGGCCGAAAGCTTGCCTCCTGTCTCTTCTTGGTGGTTTGACGCATAACAATAATGTGGAACAAACTTTCCATTTAAGCTCCATTACTTTGTGGGTACAATATCACATTGCATGCTAGAAACGATACATCGAGCCGACTGCAAGCATGAACTAGCTTTCGAATTTTTTAAGAACATTGTTTTCAGAGTTTCATAGGTTCGTTTAAATTGTTATGGGGACATTTTCCTCTTGGAAATTGGACATCTTGGGGCCAGAACTGATTTAAGATTCTTGTTGGGGGCAGTTATAAATTTTCAATCCCCCGTGAAGATCTATGCCCTGATGTGACCACACTTGTGAAAAAAACAACAATTTAACAATACAACAAAACATTGTTCCCAGCCAAAGACTATTATTACACAACTTGTGAAACACGTATTTGTAATATTCTCACCCACCCCCTCTCTTGATGGCCGAGACCGCCTCCGTGGTGTAGTGGTTAGAGCGTCCGCCCGGAGCGAAAGGTCGCGGGTTCGATCCCCGACCGCGTCATACCCAAAAGACGTTAACATATGGTACTTGTTGGTCCTGCCTGGCGCTCGGCATTAATGGGTACAACAAGGACTGGTCGACTCGGAGTCAGTATAATGTGTCTGAGTGGGGTATTTCTGCTTCACTGCGGCATGGTATCTCAGTGGGCTAGCACTATAAAACCAGCTTCAGTCTGGGCTGGTACAAGCAGCCGCACATACACATACACACGCATGCGTCGTCATATGAGCGAAATATTCTCAAGCACGACGGTAAAGCCAATTTCACCTCACCTTGATGGCTGAGAACATTTAAATTAGTGTGCATGGTCTATTGGAATACAATAAAAATCGAATGGCTATCAAAGTTAGCAGAGGGACAGTTTCTGAAATTAAATTTCGTAACACGAAGTGACAACAGTATAGTATTGACAAAGGCCAGTGACATCCTTGCTTGGGATCGTCAGATATCCTGCAGCAGTTACCATGGATACCCACACAGTTTGTTGTTTCGGCAATATTCCAGCTGTATCACATGTTTAAAATAGACTAGTCTGGACCAGACAATCCAGTGAATGACATCCTGACATAACTGGCCATGGGGTACGATCACATGCATCAACCAAGTCCCTGAATTACATGCTATAGTACTGTCGGAAATAGAAAAAAAACTGTTTTTAGGCTGTTACTCTGTATCCCTAAAATTGACACAATTGCAAATAGCATATGTCGAAATAACCCTCTTCGGCCTAACTGGGCGTTCAGTGGGATGCGTAATAGGATATCCAGAAAAGCATGTTTACTCGTAAAATCGGGCAAAACTTAGAAAAAATACGAATAGCTGCTGAAAACAATCGATCAGACTACAGGCACAAGGGGTCATCTCAAAGATATTTTGCGCTTTTTCATGTGTGTTGACTATGTCTCATCTACTGATTAACATCTTACGTGTCTTTCTTTCATAAACACTGCCGCTGTTACGGGTCATTGGCTCCCTCCCTCTGCAAGCCGTCTGCGTTCTGCTGTTTATTTTGTTGACAGTTACATAGACAGATTCTTTAATACAAATGCATCAAATCGGTGATTTACAATGTGATTAGGTTGTCTGACAAAACATCCACTTGCACAGTTTGAGATCGATTGGGTCATTGGATGAAGAGATATTTACAAAAAAACGGGTCCACATGCATTTCATGCCCAACTATAGGTGGCATGATAGGTGGAGATCGACAGGACTGGATATTATTTGTAAATTGTTATGACGTGCCGTGTACCTCCCCAGTATAATTGCCCTAAAGGATTATCTTATCTTAGCTGATATCTCTATCCCCAAGCCCGACCCCAGGTTTTGCTTTTGAGGCGACCCCTCCTATCTGTTTCTTTTTATAGTGACAGTGAGACTGCATGGTAGCTACATCCTTAATAGTTTCGGCATAAAAGTTATTATTTTTTACGTCAGCTATCGTTTATAATGAATCTACGTCTAATTTCAAATTGGGCATTTAAAAAGTGTCCTTTGTAATACAATATCGTCGCACACTAATTTGCATAAAGCCATGGTCTAGATCTGTTCCACATAAGTCTTTTTGGACTTAGAAAAAACCCGCATTGCTCATTTGTGAACTAATTTCCCCTCAGTAAAGTCCTTTTTCTCCGTTTCCTATCTCTCTACCACTGAGACTGTAGTTAGGCCGAACTTAGTTTAACAGATATTTCACACTTTCACATATCAACTACATAAATTGTAGAGATAAATGAGAAAATACAGTTTTTTTCTATTTCCGACAGTACTATAGTTTCATGTTTACATCCGTGATTATTTTACTGTCCTTCGTCGACAGATATGTATATTGTCTAATTTATATTTAACATACTTATCTCATATTCACGATATGGCTGAAATACTATCGATGTGACTTTAAATGTTAACTGACTTTAATGGCTTGTCAAAACTTTCCAATCCACATCGGTATCACAGCCTCACAGGCCACAGCATCTGAGTACAGTTTGTCCTAGTTTAACACTTCACCGTCAGCTTGTAATCAATACCTTCATGTGTTGGCTATTTATAGGCCGTTTTATAGTAGTGTGTTTAGTAATAGCATTTAATGTTCACTGCTGATTTTAATTCTGTGATATAAAAATCTAAACATGTATCATTACTGTATATCTGGACCTAGTCATGATATGGCTGGGGCGGTGGGGTAGCCTGATGGTTAAAGCGTTCGCTCGTCATGCGGAAGGCCGGGGTTCGATTCCCCACATGAGTACACTGTGTGAAGCATATTTCTGCCACACACACCACCACCACCCCCCATCACCCCCACACCCCCACCCCCACACACACACCGTGATATTGGTGGAATATTCTTAAAGCGGGATAAAACCCAACTCATTCACTCATGATGTAACTGAAATATTCCCAACGTGACTGCTGAATGAATGAATGAATGAATGAATGAATGTTTACGTGCGTATACACATACATGTTTGTGTGACACGATTAGAACTGGCCTTCAGACTCACTGTCCTGGGCGACATATGTCAAACAATACCAAATACTAGACCAATATTAATTAGTTTTAGTAGGACGAAATTCTCGCATTGCCACAAAGTTTCTGCAAGACTGTGGAATTTTTATCATTGTTAGGTTGCGCAATATAACCGGTTTACCGGTATTTACCGGTTCAGACATGCAAATGATACGTATTGCGATACGCTGATCGAAAACCGGTATTTTGGCATTCATTCGGAAACTTCATAACACTCGGAAATCTAGGGATTTCCGTTTTTTACACGGGAGTGTGTGCGTTTGTTGTAAAATGGCGACCCCCAGCAACGACCTATTTATTGTGGTGCCAACTGGGGCAAAGGCTTCATTCAGTATGGCAGTATTTTGGGCTGAACCACAGTGCTGATGTTAAATTGTTCTTTTTCTTGTGTAATTTGTGCCAAATATTATTTACATTTTTATTTCGTCAAGATTAAAAGTTTTTATGTAATCTTTTAAAATCAAGCTACCCGTGAAGGTCCGGGTTAGAATATTGATCTTCAGTAACCCATGCTTGTCGTAAGAGGCGACTAACGGGATCGGGTAGTCAGGCTCGCTGACTTGGTTGACACATGTCATCGTATCCCCCGGGTTAGAATATTGACCTTCAGTAACCATGCTTGTCGTAAGAGGCCACTAACGGGATCGGGTAGTCAGGCTCGCTGACTTGGTTGACACATGTCATCGTATCCCAATTGCGCAGATCGATGCTGATGCTGTATTGTCTGGTCCAGACTCGATTATTTACAGACCGCCGCCATATAGCTGGAATATTGCTGAGTGCGGCGTAAAACTAAACTCACTCACTTAATCAATAGTGATTTTGTTGTGTTTTTGCTTTATAAATCAAGCATGAACTCTATAATAAGTATTTTTTGTTAAAAAACGCTTCTTGTAAAATATTGCAATACATATCGCAATATACTAGCATGCAATATATCGCAATATGAAAATTATTTGCAATACCCACCTCTAGTGTTATTGTTGAGGAAGGATGACGACTGTCATAAACATGATTATAAATTTGCCTGGTATAGGGTAGGGGGGAGATTGAAGTGTTTGAATGTATTCAACCCTTTTCCCGCCAACCGCGGCCTTGTTTGCCGCTACACCTTGTTTGCCGCCAACAATCGACAAGAATTTTACCTCACTCACTCACTCTTTTCCCGCGAACCGCGACCCACACCTCGTTTCCCGCCAACAACCGACCATAATTTTACCTCACTCACTCACACTCTTTTCCCGCCAACAGCGAACCACACCTCGTTTCCCGTCAACAACCGACCATACTTTTACCTCACTCACTCACTCTTTTCCCGCCAACCGCGACCCACACCTCGTCTCCCGCCAACAACCGACCATATTTTACCTCACTCACTCACTCATTTCCCGCCAACAGCGACCCCCACCTCGTTTCTCGCCAACAACCGACCATACTTTTACCTCACTCACTCACACTCTTTTCCCGCCAACAGCGCCCGCACCACGTTTCTCGCCAACAACCGACCATAATTTTACCTCACTCACTCACTCTTTTCCCGCCAAGAGCGAACCACCCTAGTTTCCGTCAACAACTGACCATACTTTTACCTCACTCACTCACTCTTTTCCGGCAACAGTGACCCCCACCTCGTTTCTCGCCAACAACAGACCATACATTTACCTCACTCCTCATACTCTTTTCCCGCCAACAGCGGCCCACACCTCGTTTCCCGCCAACAACTGACCATACTTTTACCTCACTCACTCACACTCTTTTCCCGCCAACAGCGGCTCTACCTTGTTTCCCGCCAACCACCGACCTTACCACGTCTCCCACAACATTGTTGAAGGCTATTTCTGTCATGCCAATGACTCCATTTGTGATGATGTTTAACATGTTTAAAGCATATTTATCGAGACATGTCGTTGTATAATTTTGATGTATCATTAGGCCGCGCATTTTTATTACTTGGTTTACGGAAACAGTTTTCCTTTATCTATTAAATACCCCGATAAGTAAAACCCATATGAATAATTTAAAAATCTAACTTATTGAAATAGAATTTCTGTTACGAATTTAACATTATTGCAAAACAAAATTTTAAATATTGAAACAAATAAATCCCCGAAATAACGTTAACGAATGAAAATGCTGAGGTTTCTTAATAAGTATTATAGTAGGCTGAATGGCTGATGGCATGTTCTATTTCTTTTAAGCCTACCTGTGGTGAAAGCCACTTAGGGGGGGGGAAATATAACTGAAATCTCAAATTTCTTTTGTTACCACCTACCGACAGGCATATTGCTGTGAAAAAAATATGCAAACCAAGAAATGAAAAAGGTGTGGCCAGTAATGAACTGTTATAGTATTGGAATCATAAGCGCTTTCTGTCTGTGCTGATTATCATCTAGGTCAGTATCATCACTGACTGATGCACGAGTGTGCATCACCATAGTAACGAGTTTGGTGGTTCCGCCACTTACCTGGAATACTGCTGAGTGGGGCGTTAAACAACACCACCAGCATGGTGATCATCCTTGAGTTGCTGGCGATCTATAGCCTATTTCTATATTGTATTGTTCATGCAGTCAATGGTATGGTGACCTTCTTTCTATAGCCCGTTTCTATATTGTATTGTTCTGAGTGAATGAGTGAGTTTAGTTTTACGCGGCACTCAGTAATATTCCAGCTAAGTAATCGAGTGTGGACCAGACAATCCAGTGATCAACAGCATGAGCATCGATCTGCGCAATTGGGAACCGATGACATGTGTCAACCAAGTCAGCGAGCCTGACCACCCGATCACGTTAGTCTGTATTGTCTTGCATTGTGGTACAATATTAAAGTTAGATGGAAGTTTTAAATCTGTATATGTGATAATCTAGTTGTACAACTAGATTATCCATGTTTTACTGTCCTTTGTCGACAGATTTTTGTCATTTGACCTTATATATTATCAATCTAGGACTTGTTTTAATCACGGTATAGCTGAACTATTGCCAATGTCACAATAACTCTAGAACTCACTCACTCACTCACTCACACACTCGGGGTATATAGCCGATATAATGATTAGCCTGAAAATGAAAATATTACAATAATATTACTTCATAAGTTATACCGTTATCAGCGATACTACTTTTGTCTAGGAGCCGTGGATGACTTGCCTTAAAACGAAGAAAAATTGTTTCATTTCAGGATTTAATAAAAACACAATAATCAATTCATATATATAATCTAACAAGAAACCATCATACTATAACTATCCTGACGATGAAACTAATACACGTATTTCCAAATAAAGCACACGGTTTTATGTGATACTACTGTTGTCTAGCCACTGTGTGCGACTTGCCTTTAATCACGTAAAATTGTGTCGCTTCTCGCTTTACGAAATGTGCAAAATAATAAAATCACAATCACCAATTTTGGTATATATTCCAAGAAACCATCATACTATAACTATCCTGAACATTTACTGCACATAACCTCCAAGCATGAACACAAAAAGTTATAACATTTGGATAGAAAAACAGATGCCAAGTAACAGCAAAGAGCACAATGAAGAGTGATTTCATGTAATTATAACTGCCATTCTTTCTCAAAACAGAACCGCACTGTCAGCAAACACGGGTCATTGAGACACTGAGCTGACCTTCCTACCGATCAATCAATCGATCAATCGATCGATCAATCAATCAATCAATCCAACACCGATCTAGTGGAGGAGGTTGACAAGTGACTGGTGTTGTACATGGTCAAGATATGCAGTGAGGGGATAAAGCCACCGGGTGTTTCATATTGCTTTGGGTTGACATCTTCTCTACATTTTGCCCAGGTGAACGTCACGAAAACGTTTGTCGTGTCTGCCCTAAAGTGGCAGGCAAGCATAATCTTCCTACAACCCACTATATATGTTCAGACACATTTCATCGGCCGTGAATGCAACACTGAAACACCTTATTTCCTACATTATAGTAATGGTAGGAGAATAAAACCCATATCATATAGGCTTGGAAGGCTCACTGGCCGTTTACCTTTGGATAATGTTGTACAGTGTTGAACCTGATAAACATAGTGTCATAGCTCCTGAATCAACAATAAAAATAGTGTTGGCCCGTAATGCAAACATTATTGATTAACATGCATGCGTGAGTGCGTGCGTGCATGCTACAGCTCATCCATGTCTCTTGTAGGGCTGGGACGGATACTCGGGTACTCGGGTACTCGGGTACTCGAATCCGGGTCGGGTATAGCTGGAATCGAGTACTATTTCTAGGAATCGAGTACCCGGAAAAAGAGAAGGGCACATAATAATTTGTCTTTTCATTATTGACATAAAACACACATTTGCATCATTGGTATTGTCCGATTAATGGAGGTCATTATTAACGACTGTATATATCTGAGCATGAGCAGGGAGGAGTCAAGTTACAGTAACAGCGGTAACGAGGAATGCATGTGATGGTGTTACTCTCTATATTTGTTAAACAGACGTAAATTAAGTAGCCTACGTTTAGTTTGATTGTGTACATTTCCGGGTACTCGATTCCGATTCGGGTAAGTGCATGCGGGTACTCGATTCCATTTTTACTTACCCGCCCCAGCCCTAGTCTCTTGTTATAAACCAACATTGGCTCCGGCTGTTTCAATGGTGGCGTCACTCTTATCGAGAAATGAATACATCCAGTGGTGTCTTTAATTTTCCGTAATTTCACCTAAAAGATCTTCCTCCCTCCCACCCTCCCTCCTCTCTCTCTCTCTTTCTCTCTCTCTCTCTCTCTCTCTCTCTCTCTCTCTCTCTCTCTCTCTCTCTCTCTCTCTCTCTCTCTCTCTCTCTCTCTCTCTCTCTCCTCCTCCCTCCCTCTCTCTCTCTCTCTCTCTCTCTCTCTCTCTCTCTCTCTCTCTCTCTCTCTCTCTCTCTCTCTCTCTCTCCCTCCATCCATTTCTGGTGTCCCCGCCATAAGCGGTGTAAACCATACTCACTCACTCACTCACTCCACTCACTCAGCATTTCACATGAACTCTGACGCACGCACGCACGCACGCACGCACAAATTATGAAGGGTCCCTGAGGAAACATTTAAGAGAAGTGCTACAGCTATTCCACATTGCCTCTCCTTACGACGATAAAACATTAACGAAACACTGTTGAAATTCTTTCAAACATTGTATGAACGGAGGGGTTGAATAAAGCTCGTATCTCACGGGTGGTAAGGTACAATGGCCGCTAGACTCCGGATAATGTTGGACAACGTCGGACATGCTATGTACACTATGTCACTGTAACAAACAGCTACACATGTACGAATGCTTTATTACTGTATATGAAGATGATTGGAAATTATAAGCTGTGGCTGTACTTGTTGCTCGGTAAGGCTCTCTCTCACTTGGTTGACATGTCATCGTGTCCCATTGACATACATTGATGCTCATGATGTTGATCGCTGCAATGTCTGGTGCTGGCTCCTATTTTGACAGACCGCCGCAATTCAGCAAGAATATTGCTGAGTGTGGCGTTAAACAACAACAACCAAACCAAACTATCAACCACAGGTGTTTTTACGGACTCTTTAAGTGATGGAAGCGGCAGACAAATCACTGAAAAGTAGCCGTTCGCTTGAATCATTTACCAGAGGCAAATACTGAATTAACTTGTGTGCAGCAACCAGGAGCTAGTGTTAGACACATTAGAAAACGCTGTTCAAAGTTTTTCTACATTGTATTAATGGAGGGGTGGAATGAAGCTCATATCTCACGGGCAGGATGGCAGTATAGCTGCTTGGCTCCGGACAATGTTGCACAATGTTGGCCAACAGACAAACATACACGAATATTGTATTACATATTCATTAACATTATCACAGTGATCGACAGCCGACAAAATTGGTTGGTTGCATGGATAGATAGATGGATGGATGGATGGATGGATGGTGGTTTTTATCCACGTGTGCTGTGCTGTGCTGTGCTGACTACAGGTTGTGAGATGGTTGCCATATTGCTGACTATAGGTTGTGAGATGGCTGCCATATTGCTGACTATAGGTTGTAAGATGGTTGTCATATAACTGACTACAGGTTGTGAGATGGCTGTCATATAACCGACTACAGGTTGTGAGATGGCTGCCATATTGCTGACTACAGGTTGTAAGATGGTTGTCATATAACTGACTACAGGTTGTGAGATGGCTGTCATATTGCTGACTACAGGTTGTAAGATGGCTGCCATATTACTGACTATAGGTAGTGAGATGGCTGTCATATTGCTGACTACAGGTTGTGAGATGGCTGTCATATTGCTGACTACAGGTTGTGAGATGGCTGTCATATTGCTGACTAGACATTGCGAGATAGTTGTCATGTTGCTGACTACAAGGTGTGAGATGGCCATCATATTGCTGACTATAGGTTGTGAGATGGCCATCATATTGCTGACTATAGGTTGTGAGATGGCTGTCATATTGCTGACTACAGGTTGTGAGATGGCTGTCATATTGCTGACTATAGGTTGTGAGATGGCCATCATATTGCTGACTATAGGTTGTGAGATGGCCATCATATTGCTGACTATAGGTTGTGAGATGGCTGTCATATTGCTGACTATAGGTTGTGAGATGGCTGTCATATTGCTGACTATAGGTTGTGAGATGGCTGTCATATTGCTGACTACAGGTTGTGAGATGGATGTCATATTGCTGACTATGGGTTGAGAGATGGCTGCCATATTGCTCACTACAGGTTGTGGGATGGCTGTCCTATTGATGACTATAGGTTGTAAGATGGCTGTCATATTGCTGACTATAGGTTGTGAGATGGCCATCATATTGCTGACTATAGGTTGTGAGATGGCCATCATATTGCTGACTATAGGTTGTGAGATGGCTGTCATATTGCTGACTATAGGTTGTGAGATGGCTGTCATATTGCTGACTATAGGTTGTGAGATGGCTGTCATATTGCTGACTACAGGTTGTGAGATGGATGTCATATTGCTGACTATGGGTTGAGAGATGGCTGCCATATTGCTCACTACAGGTTGTGGGATGGCTGTCCTATTGCTGACTATAGGTTGTAAGATGGCTGTCATATTGCTGACTACAGGTTGTGAGATGGCTGCCATATTACCGACTACAGGTTGTGAGATGGCTGTCATATTGCTGACTATAGGTTGTGAGATGGCCGTCATATTGCTGACTACAGGTTGTGAGATGGCTGTCATGTTGCTGACTACAGGTTGTGAGATGGCTGCCATATTTCTGACTGCAGGTTGTGAGATGGATGTCATATTGCTGACTACAGGTTGTGAGATGGCTGCCATATTGGTGACTACAGGTTGTAAGATGGTTGTCATATAACTGACTACAGGTTGTGAGATGGCTGTCATATTGCTGACTACAGGTTGTAAGATGGCTGCCATATTACTGACTATAGGTAGTGAGATGGCTGTCATATTGCTGACTACAGGTTGTGAGATGGCTGTCATATTGCTGACTACAGGTTGTGAGATGGCTGTCATATTGCTGACTAGACATTGCGAGATAGTTGTCATGTTGCTGACTACAAGGTGTGAGATGGCCATCATATTGCTGACTATAGGTTGTGAGATGGCCATCATATTGCTGACTATAGGTTGTGAGATGGCTGTCATATTGCTGACTACAGGTTGTGAGATGGCTGTCATATTGCTGACTATAGGTTGTGAGATGGCCATCATATTGCTGACTATAGGTTGTGAGATGGCCATCATATTGCTGACTATAGGTTGTGAGATGGCTGTCATATTGCTGACTATAGGTTGTGAGATGGCTGTCATATTATTGCTGACTATAGGTTGTGAGATGGCTGTCATATTGCTGACTACAGGTTGTGAGATGGATGTCATATTGCTGACTATGGGTTGAGAGATGGCTGCCATATTGCTCACCTCACAGGTTGTGGGATGGCTGTCCTATTGATGACTATAGGTTGTAAGATGGCTGTCATATTGCTGACTATAGGTTGTGAGATGGCCATCATATTGCTGACTATAGGTTGTGAGATGGCCATCATATTGCTGACTATAGGTTGTGAGATGGCTGTCATATTGCTGACTATAGGTTGTGAGATGGCTGTCATATTGCTGACTATAGGTTGTGAGATGGCTGTCATATTGCTCACTACAGGTTGTGAGATGGATGTCATATTGCTGACTATGGGTTGAGAGATGGCTGCCATATTGCTCACTACAGGTTGTGGGATGGCTGTCCTATTGCTGACTATAGGTTGTAAGATGGCTGTCATATTGCTGACAACAGGTTGTGAGATGGCTGTCATATTGCTGACTACAGGTTGTGAGATGGCCATCATATTGGTGACTACATGTTGTGAGATGGCTGTCATATTGCTGACTACAGGTTGTGAGATGGATGTCATATTGGTGACTACAGGATGTGAGATGGCTGTCATATTGCTGTCTACAGGTTGTGAGATGGCTGTCATATTGCTGACTAATGGTTGTGAGATGGCTGTCATATTGCTGACTACAGGTAGTGAGATGGCTGTCATATTGCTGACTAGAGGTTGTGAGATGGCTGTGATATTGCTGACTACAGGTTGTGAGATGGCCGTCATATTGCTGACTACAGGTTCTGAGATGACCGTCATATTGCTGACTACAGGTTGTGAGATGGCTGTCATATTGCTGACTACAGGTTCTGGTGAGATGGCTTAATATTGCTGACTACAGGTTGTGAGATGGCTGCCATATTGCTGACTACAGGTTGTGAGATGGCTGCCATATTGGTGACTACAGGTTGTGAGATGGCTGCCATATTACCGACTACAGGTTGTGAGATGGCTGTCATATTGCTGACTACAGGTTGTGAGATGGCCGTCATATTGCTGACTACAGGTTGTGAGATGGCTGTCATGTTGCTGACTACAGGTTGTGAGATGGCTGCCATATTTCTGACTGCAGGTTGTGAGATGGATGTCATATTGCTGACTACAGGTTGTGAGATGGCTGCCATATTGGTGACTACAGGTTGTTAGATGGCCGTCATATTGCTGACTACAGGTTTTGAGATGGCTGCCATATTTCTGACTACAGGTTGTGAGATGGCTGCCATATTTCTGACTACAGGTAGTGAAGTGGCTGCCATATTGCTGACTACAGGTTGTGAGATGGCTGCCATATTGGTGACTACAGGTTGTTAGATGGCCGTCATATTGCTGACTACAGGTTTTGAGATGGCTGCCATATTTCTGACTACAGGTTGTGAGATGGATGCCATATTTCTGACTGCAGGTTGTGAGATGGATGTCATATTGCTGACTACAGGTTGTGAGATGGATGTCATCACAGCAAAAATAACTCGGTTTCCGCAATGCGGAAACCTGGTAGAAAGTGGACTGAAACTTAAGTTTCCACCTAGAATCCAGTGAGTTTCCGTTCTTTTACATTGAGTTTCCGCAATAACGGAAACTTACAATTACCCACTTTCCAAGGGTTTCCGCAAGGTTTCCGTTACCCACACTCCAACAGGTTTCCGCAAGGTATCCGTTACCCACACTCCAAGAAGTTTCCGTTGAGTTTCAGTTAACTTTGAATCCATCAGGTTTCCGCAAGGTTTCAGTTATTAAGACTCCAACAGGTTTCCGCATAGTTTCAGTTACCAACAATCCGACATAGTTTCCGCATAGTTTCAGTTCCCAGCAATCCGACATAGTTTCCGCATAGTTTCAGTTACCAACAATCCGACAAGGTTTCCGCATAGTTTCAGTTACCGGTTTCAATTTCAGGTTCACGGGTTTTCATATGCGTTTCAAAGAGCTAAATGTAAACATTCTTCTTTATTTATATCATAAACTCTTGTTCAAAACAATATAAGCAATTTGTTATTATCATGACATTTACTAAAAGAAAAACAGAATATATAATAAGATTCATTGTTTTATTTTCTCAACATGGTATGGATTAGCATTTAAGGCAAATAAAGATCATACATATAACTAGTAATATAGCACTAAAGAACAGGGCAAAACATGTTGGCATAACTCAATCCAGTTTTAGAAATCATATATCATTTGTAACAAAGTTGTAATTTTTCATCAGTTAAACTTTCATTCACTTATTATCTTGAAATAGCATGTTAAATACGAAATTTATTTCTAAAATCAGGCTAATGATGAAAAATAACAATAACATACAACTTAACACAGTGATAAAACATAGTTGCATCGGACATTTATTTGCACGCCTTGGCATTCAGCCACACACTCTATGTCACAACTATCGCCAAACATCCACTATGATATACAATAACAACATACAGCTTACAATACAAAAATAAAATAAAAATTACATTATGAAATTGAAAATAAATTCAATTAAATTGCAAGAGCTGGTCAGTGGGCCCTGTAAGGGGCATCCCTGGGCGGAGATCCCTCTGTTACTTTGGTTGGATGCCTCATCCTCGTCCTCCTGTTGGCCTTGACGAGAGCAGTGGAGGTGTAGATTCTTTCCAAGTCCAGTGTCGTCGTGTATGCCATAAGCTTGCTGGACTCACAGACAAAGGGGACGGAATGCAACTAATTGACGTCATCTTCGTCACTCACGACTGGTGATGTCATGTCTATGGTGAGTGTTGTCGCTACCTTTTTCTATCGTCTATCTGGCCAATCAATAGATGCAAGTCTGTTTGGGCGTTGTGCAAGTTTCTGAAAATGGCAGGTTATAACGAATTACTAGGTTATTTTGATGAATTACACAAACATCAATCAACAAGAAACTGACAATGCCAAGGATGATTTAAAATGAGTAATCCACAAGTAACTTTGAATAAAAGAGAACTAAATTGAACAATCACACTTTGCACTAGTTTTCTCAAAACTCAAATTATGCAATTCATCACACTTCATTGACCGAATGTAATATCTTATTTTCTAAAGAGGACACAGAATCTATACAAACTTTGCTCTGGAGTTACATGCTTCCCAGACCAGAGGTAGTAATATGTTATATATAATATCTGAACATTTATTGCATTTTCTATGTAGTAATAATGGTACTAGTAATAGATTTTCATCAATGTTGTGGTGTCCACCTCCGTGATGTTGCTGGAATATTGCTAAAAGCGGCGTAAAACCAAACTCAGTCAGGCAGTTGTATTGTTGAAGGCACAAGTATATTCACCCAGTAGTGACTGTATGTTTACACCATTACGTCTTTGAGGTGTATTTAGAAGTGAATAATACAAGACGCGAATGTTTCCGGATGTCAAGGTCTTTATTATGTGAAAACACAATGTTTCGGAGTGAATGCTTACACCTGACGAAGGGTAAGCATTCACTCTGAAACATGTTTTCACATAATAAAGGAGTTGACATCCATAAACCTTGTCTCTACTCTATGAATTGGAAATAATTTACTACTTATAATGAAAGTCACTACAGATAGGTCAAAATTACCTTCACACATGTTTCAGCTGACCATCCTTGGTCATTCGTTATACAGTCTGCAGACTCATCATCAGCTGAAAAAATAAACAATAACACGTTACTTTTCTTTGCATTTCTCCATTCATTCATTTGAGGTTTAACAAACCCCCAAACAATTGCAGCGACATTTATACCAACAAGCAAACTACAGATTTATCACTTTAAGGTTATGCAATGAGTAAGTGAACGGCCTGACATAAACATCCTGATGAATGAAGTTCAGTTATCTCATGTGACATAACCTTGGAGTAATTACGGTATTGTAAAATCAAGGGGTCAGTTTTACTGCCATTTCACACAGGTGTGAAGTTTATTTGGTCCAATTTGAAATCATGATTAAGTTACCGGTTATTCAAATCCATTTGCAAATGTAACTTGAGTATGGTTCATTTTGTGAAAATGTATCTAGGGAAGCATAATAATAAAATATTCAAAGTGAAATTACGTCTATGTTTCATAGTACCATAAACACATACCTTCAGTTAGAGAGGGTGATCTTTTCTTCCAGGAGTGGTCGTGACACGTTTCCTCTCAACAGCCTAAATGGATAAAACAAATCAATTAATATACAATCTATTTGCTATATTTTTCAAAATTGTAGTATATTTTTCGATAGACACTTATTTTACTTCACCAACCTTTGAAAATAGTTCGTGCAAAACTGTTTATACAGTCAGGGGACTTAAATATACGTCAGTCGGCAAAATTCTCATAGACTTGCATGCTATTTTAGTGTAGCTATGTAATTTTCATTAATTCAGTTTTCCATATTTGGTTGTCAAATTATGCAGGCTGTTAGGAAATAATCTTGGTCACAGATACATAATT
The DNA here is from genome assembly GCF_003918875.1 of Haliotis rubra. Classification (NCBI taxonomy): domain Eukaryota; kingdom Metazoa; phylum Mollusca; class Gastropoda; order Lepetellida; family Haliotidae; genus Haliotis; species Haliotis rubra. The sequence goes on along the minus strand of NW_025765531.1, from coordinate 49,203 downwards.
TTCCGCATTGTAGTTACATGAGCAACATATATACAACATTGCGTATTCTTTCCCCATAGACCGCCATGTTAAAATTGCCATAACCATGACACGCATTGAATTGAAAATAAAACGGAAATTATGTCTTTGAAGCTGAGATGATTCAGAACCCATGTGCAAAATATGAACAATATCAAACGGATATCAAATAAATTCAAGACATATTTCTAGCTGCACCAAATTAACATGTAAGTCGAATAATGCATAGTGGCGAATACCTATGGCCACTGGCTGTAATTCGATAGATTAGCTTGATTACCAATCCGGATTATCTGTACGTAAAGTAAATAATTCATAAAACGTTATTTGACAACAAAACAAATTGGTCTTACCTGACAGGGTCGTGGTACTGCGAGTTTTTCGCAGCCATTTCCATCTTTCTTTTCCAGGTAGCGAATTCTCTCTTTCAGTGCTTTGAGGAAAACTGAGGCGGCTTTGAAAATCGCGACTCGCAAAGGCTCACGGGAAAAACACTTTGTTGTTGTTTTTCAATCTAAATCTAACATTACAGTTTGACAATATCTTTCCGCGTTATACAACAAAATAAACATACACTATACACATAAAATGTCAGCTGTGTGTTTTTATAATGATTTAGGTAGTCTCGCGTGGACGTGATCCGGTCGCCATTGTTTTATTTGTTTACATTGCCGACATCAAAGGGGACCGTGAAAGGTGGAAATGAGCAGATTGAATGTGAGTACCCAACAGTGGGCTTGTATGGGCTTAAGGGTCTTCTCATCGCATTATGGGCACTAATTGCTCCTCCTCAGTGTCAAGCATCAACATGTAGGCCTAGAGAAGTGAATAAATCTGAAAACATATTCACGTTACTTTAAAAGTCCTCATCGAGCTCCATGAGTCCTACTCATGAGAGATTGTGTTAGTGGCAAATAGGTGATTTTTCAAAACCCTGTCAGGAGTAGGCAATATACGTTCTGCTGGACGTAAAACTTCACCAGGTAAGTAATTTACCTATTGAGCTCAAAACATGCACATGTATTAGACATGCTTATATCATGTTCATTCTTTTCAGTTCTACACGTAGATCTACGTACATTCCCTGTATTATAACTTTACTTATCTAATTATATGTGATGTCAGCTCAATATATCTACGTGAGCGAGTTTAGTATTACGCCGCACTCGGCAATATTCCAGCTATATGGCGGTATTTATCCAATTATACCAGTACATCTTTTTTATCATTTTATTACCATTAAAACAATTATAACATATACTTTACACTCATAGCTTTGTGTAATAATTTAGGTAATCAATTATTGAACCTCTTAGCCTTACAATGCATTGACACAAGTCACGTATAACATTTCTAAAAGAATCATTGTTTCAATTATTTGATTTACAGATACGTATTGTGGATCCACTGACTTGTTGGAGATTGACAAGAGGCTTGGCTTGGTAATCATTTATAGTTACACCATACCATGCTCCTAATTTCATTAAAGGAAATCTTAAAACAATATTTTTTATTCATCAGCATTTAGTCAAAAACAAGTAAACACTAAATAGATACATAGAATAAATTTCTTTATCTTTGTGAAAAATATAATCACTCAAAATGTAACAGTGCGTGGATTCCAGTGTAACCATAAGTTTAACATATGTTATATATGGGATTACACTTTCATAAGTTAAGATATGTTGATATGTTTTTCAGTTCCAAGAAAAGACCCAGTTTTCTGTCCGCACTGCCAGTCGTTTGTTTCAAGGAAACAAGGAATCGTCTGGAATGGACGGCAGTTTCTCATCAGGTTAGTCCAAAATACTTCACTTCATAGGTTTCATTTAACGACTTCAGTTTGATCTATCCCATTGCTATCCATCATATATCAATAATGAATATATTTAATTATTGTAATTTGTTTGATTGGCATTTAGAAGTTGGTGACAAATAAGAAAGTAAGAGAGTTTATGGATAACAACTTCTTTATTATATATGATGCGACGTTTCAGTATGGATTCTTATACCGTTGTCGAGCAAGAGTGTAATTATTGTATACCAGATATGTAACTGTAACTGAAAGTGAATAAGTTGTGTTACACATTTTACAGTTTTTAAATTAAAGGTCACATAAAAAAAATAATATTTTATGTTACTATATTGCTGGGAATGTTTCCTTAGAGAGTTGATAAAACTAAGAAATACCCACGATTTTTCATTCATGGGAAATGTTAGGTTTTGTATGCTTTTCTCAGTTGAGTTGGTCATTTCAATTTGAATAAGATCACATATATAATTATGTGTTACATTCAGTGTTTAAACATAATTCGTATCTATTTAAAATATGTATGTACCGTTTTACATATGCTTAGATTTCAATTGGCGATTTGGTAGTAGATGTTACCTTGAATATGAGTACAGTAACAGTAATAAATATTACAACAATTTGCTTCAGAATACTGGGTTGGCTGCTATTTTCTGGTACCAATCAATAAAATAAGTGACATGTCAAATGGAAGATACAATATACATGTATACTACATATCTTTCCTTTGTGATTGTGAAAAATATATTTTGGTTACATATACAAATTAGTCGTTCTAATTATATAATTTCATTGTGATCAGATGTACCACTGTGCATGTTTATGAATATGTATAAATGTGTTACTTTGGCTGTTTTGCAGTTTTACTAAGCATTGTATGTATTGTATTTGCAGGATGATGAAGAGTCTGTGTGGGATGATAAGGATGGCAACGATGTTGTGCCAGACATCAACCAGGACTCTTCATATTCACCCACAAATCTTAAGTAGAGCATACACCATCTGTTTGCGGTTGTGGACTGGTTCAAGCCTTGTTGTAATCAACTTGGTTATATTTCCCCTTTCTGTGTGGCAAAACTCAGGCTCAACTCAAGGCTCTGCGTCATATGTACCACATCAGAGGATTGTTGGCTGCTCAGTGTGAGTGCAACAGAAGCTTCATGGTTGTAAGCAAGTTGCCAAGTCTTTACTATGTGAGATTGTTAGTGTGTATATGTTAAGATACATTGAGACAGCTTCAAATGTACACTTCATGTATATGTATATGGGCCCATGACCTTTCATACAATAAACATTTGAATTTGAATTTGAAATCTGTTTTATAAATACCACAGCAAATATGTTATGCCTGCACTAGTAGACCTCATTTCATCATATGCATAAAATGTTGTAGGGTTTTGACATATTTGTATTTGCATATTCATACAGAATTTGTTTTCTCCAATGCTGAAAATTCCCTTTTCATACATACATACATACATACATACATACATACATACATACATACATACATACATACATACATACATACATACATACATACATACATACATACATACATACATACATACATACATACATACATACATACATACATACATACATACATACATACATACATACATACATACATACATACATACATACATACATACATACATACACACACACACATTGTTGAGTACTGTTGAAATGTGAGCTATTCACAATAATGAAACAGATGAATCATAACAGTGCATGTGTCACTGTGTTTGTTGTTTTTCGGGTACAATGTAATAAATTGTACATTCACAAGTTATGCAGAATGGTAGTGAGTGAGTTGCATAGTCACATCGGTAGCCATATCGTGACTATGAAAGTCGTAACTCTAAATTTGTAAATGTGTACATGAAATAAAAACAAACTTATATACTTACCTGTCTTCGAAGGACAGTAAAATAACTAATCTATCACAAATGTACACTAAAAACTGGCATGTAACCATAAACACTTTACCGGTACAGTATAAAATGAGCTATAGATTGCCAACACCTGAAGGTTGATCAACATACTAGGGACTACGGCACGAACAGTACTTTTGCTTCCTGCATTGACCCTAACTGGATTCTGTAAACAGAAATTATCTTGCAAATGTAACAATAAGTAAATATAGTCCCCCAATGGAACAGCACAAAGCTAATTATAAGTTTGCCATTTCATCTAAGCTGAAACCAACAGAAACCTAGCGGAAACCTACATTACCCAGTATCCAATAGGTTTCCGCAATAGCGGAAACAAAGTCATTTCTCTTTGAATGTTTCAGCGAACTGAAACTAAATGGAAACGCATAATGATAGTTTCAGTTGTAGAAACTTGACGGAAACCTAGATTTGTTAGTTTCAGTTTTGTAAACTATGCGGAAACTCGCATTGTCTGTTTCCGGATACTGAAACCTAGCGGAAACCTACATTACCCAGTATCCGTTAGGTTTCCGCAAAAACGGAAACTAAGTTATTTTTGCTGTGCATATTGCTGACTACAGGTTGTGAGATGGATGTCATATTGCTGACTACAGGTTGTGAGATGGCTGTCATATTGCTGACTACAGGTTGTGAGATGGCCGTCATATTGGTGACTACAGGTTGTGAGATGGCCGTCATATTGCTGACTACAGGTTTTGAGATGGCTGCCATATTTCTGACTACAGGTTGTGAGATGGCTGCCATATTTCTGACTGCAGGTTGTGAGATGGATGTCATATTGCTGACTACAGGTTGTGAGAATGCTGTCATATTGCTGACTACAGGTTGTGAGATGGCTGCCATATTGCTGACTACAGGTTGTGAGATGGCTGTCATGTTGCTGACTACAGGTTGTGAGATGGCTGCCATATTTCTGACTGCAGGTTGTGAGATGGATGTCATATTGCTGACTACAGGTTGTGAGATGGCTGCCATATTGGTGACTACAGGTTGTGAGATGGCTGTCATATAACTGACTACAGGTTGTGAGATGGCTGTCATATTGCTGACTACAGGTTGTAAGATGGCTGCCATATTACTGACTATAGGTAGTGAGATGGCTGTCATATTGCTGACTACAGGTTGTGAGATGGCTGTCATATTGCTGACTACAGGTTGTGAGATGGCTGTCATATTGCTGACTAGACATTGCGAGATAGTTGTCATGTTGCTGACTACAAGGTGTGAGATGGCCATCATATTGCTGACTATAGGTTGTGAGATGGCCATCATATTGCTGACTATAGGTTGTGAGATGGCTGTCATATTGCTGACTACAGGTTGTGAGATGTCTGTCATATTGCTGACTATAGGTTGTGAGATGGCCATCATATTGCTGACTATAGGTTGTGAGATGGCCATCATATTGCTGACTATAGGTTGTGAGATGGCTGTCATATTGCTGACTATAGGTTGTGAGATGGCTGTCATATTGCTGACTATAGGTTGTGAGATGGCTGTCATATTGCTGACTACAGGTTGTGAGATGGATGTCATATTGCTGACTATGGGTTGAGAGATGGCTGCCATATTGCTCACTACAGGTTGTGGGATGGCTGTCCTATTGATGACTATAGGTTGTAAGATGGCTGTCATATTGCTGACTATAGGTTGTGAGATGGCCATCATATTGCTGACTATAGGTTGTGAGATGGCCATCATATTGCTGACTATAGGTTGTGAGATGGCTGTCATATTGCTGACTATAGGTTGTGAGATGGCTGTCATATTGCTGACTATAGGTTGTGAGATGGCTGTCATATTGCTGACTACAGGTTGTGAGATGGATGTCATATTGCTGACTATGGGTTGAGAGATGGCTGCCATATTGCTCACTACAGGTTGTGGGATGGCTGTCCTATTGCTGACTATAGGTTGTAAGATGGCTGTCATATTGCTGACTACAGGTTGTGAGATGGCTGTCATATTGCTGACTACAGGTTGTGAGATGGCCATCATATTGGTGACTACATGTTGTGAGATGGCTGTCATATTGCTGACTACAGGTTGTGAGATGGATGTCATATTGGTGACTACAGGATGTGAGATGGCTGTCATATTGCTGTCTACAGGTTGTGAGATGGCTGTCATATTGCTGACTAATGGTTGTGAGATGACTGTCATATTGCTGACTACAGGTAGTGAGATGGCTGTCATATTGCTGACTAGAGGTTGTGAGATGGCTGTGATATTGCTGACTACAGGTTGTGAGATGGCCGTCATATTGCTGACTACAGGTTGTGAGATGACCGTCATATTGCTGACTACAGGTTGTGAGATGGCTGTCATATTGCTGACTACAGGTTCTGGTGAGATGGCTTAATATTGCTGACTACAGGTTGTGAGATGGCTGCCATATTGCTGACTACAGGTTGTGAGATGGCTGCCATATTGGTGACTACAGGTTGTGATATGGCTGCCATATTACCGACTACAGGTTGTGAGATGGCTGTCATATTGCTGACTACAGGTTGTGAGATGGCCGTCATATTGCTGACTACAGGTTGTGAGATGGCTGTCATGTTGCTGACTACAGGTTGTGAGATGGCTGCCATATTTCTGACTGCAGGTTGTGAGATGGATGTCATATTGCTGACTACAGGTTGTGAGATGGCTGCCATATTGGTGACTACAGGTTGTTAGATGGCCGTCATATTGCTGACTACAGGTTTTGAGATGGCTGCCATATTTCTGACTACAGGTTGTGAGATGGCTGCCATATTTCTGACTACAGGTAGTGAGATGGCTGCCATATTGGTGACTACAGGTTGTGATATGGCTGCCACATTGCTGACTACAGGTTGTGAGATGGCTGTCATATTGCTGACTACAGGTTGTGAGAATGCTGTCATATTGCTGACTACAGGTTGTGACATGGCTGTCATATTGCTGACTAATGGTTGTGACATGGCTGTCATATTGCTGACTAATGGTTGTGAGATGGCTGCCATATTACCGACTACAGGTTGTGAGATGGCTGTCATATTGCTGACTACAGGTTGTGAGATGGCTGTCATATTGCTGACTACAGGTTGTGAGATGGCCGTCATATTGGTGACTACAGGTTGTGAGATGGCCGTCATATTGCTGACTACAGGTTTTGAGATGGCTGCCATATTTCTGACTACAGGTTGTGAGATGGCTGCCATATTTCTGACTGCAGGTTGTGAGATGGATGTCATATTGCTGACTACAGGTTGTGAGAATGCTGTCATATTGCTGACTACAGGTTGTGAGATGGCTGCCATATTGCTGACTACAGGTTGTGAGATGGCTTAATATTGCTGACTACAGGTTGTGAGATGGCTGCCATATTGCTGACTACAGGTTGTAAGATGGCTGTCATATTGCTGACTACATGTTGTGAGATGACCGTGATATAGCTGACTACAGGTTGTGCGATTGCTGTCATATTGCTGACTATAGGTTGTGAGATGGCTGTCATATTGCTGACTACAGGTTCTGGTGAGATTGCTGTCATATTGCTGACTACAGGTTATGAGATGGCTGCCATATTGCTGACTACAGGTTGTGAGATGGCTGTCATATTGCTGACTAATGGTTGTGAGATGGATGTCATATTGCTGACTACAGGTAGTGAGATGGCTGTCATATTGCTGACTACAGGTTGTGAGATGGATGTCATATTGCTTACTACAGGTTGTGAGATGGATGTGATATTGCTGACTACAGGTTGTGAGATGGATGTCATATTGCTGACTACAGGTTGTGAGATGGATGTCATATTGCTGACTACAGGTTGTGTGATGGTTGTCATATTGCTGACTACAGGTTCTGGTGAGATGGCTGCCATATTGCTGACTACAGGTTCTGGTGAGATGGCTTAATATTGCAGACTACAGGTTGTGAGATGGCTGCCATATTGCTGACTACAGGTTGTGAGATGGCTGTCATATTGCTGACTACAGGTTGTGAGATGGCCGTCATATTGCTGACTACAGGTTGTGAGATGGCCGTCATATTGCTGACTACAGGTTTTGAGATGGCTGCCATATTTCTGACTACAGGTTGTGAGATGGCTGCCATATTTCTGACTGCAGGTTGTGAGATGGATGTCATATTGCTGACTACAGGTTGTGAGAATGCTGTCATATTGCTGACTACAGGTTGTGAGATGGCTGCCATATTGCTGACTACAGGTTGTGAGATGGCTTAATATTGCTGACTACAGGTTGTGAGATGGCTGCCATATTGCTGACTACAGGTTGTAAGATGGCTGTCATATTGCTGACTACATGTTGTGAGATGACCGTCATATAGCTGACTACAGGTTGTGTGATTGCTGTCATATTGCTGACTATAGGTTGTGAGATGGCTGTCATATTGCTGACTACAGGTTCTGGTGAGATTGCTTAATATTGCTGACTAGAGGTTATGAGATGGCTGCCATATTGCTGACTACAGGTTGTGAGATGGCTGTCATATTGCTGACTACAGGTTGTGAGATGGCTGTCATATTGCTGAGTACAGGTTGTGAGATGGCTTAATATTGCTGACTACAGGATGTGACATGGCTGTCATATTGCTGTCTACAGGTTGTGAGATGGCTGTCATATTGCTGACTAATGGTTGTGAGATGGATGTCATATTGCTGACTACAGGTAGTGAGATGGCTGTCATATTGCTGACTACAGGTTGTGAGATGGATGTCATATTGGTGACTACAGGTTGTGAGATGGATGTGATATTGCTGACTACAGGTTGTGAGATGGATGTCATATTGCTGACTACAGGTTGTGAGATGGATGTCATATTGCTGACTACAGGTTGTGTGATGGTTGTCATATTGCTGACTACAGGTTCTGGTGAGATGGCTGCCATATTGCTGACTACAGGTTCTGGTGAGATGGCTTAATATTGCAGACTACAGGTTGTGAGATGGCTGCCATATTGCTGACTACAGGTTGTGAGATGGCTGCTATGTTGCTGACTACAGGTTGTCAGATGGCTGTCATATTGCCGACTACAGGTTGTGGGTTGCTGCCCTACAAATTGAATATTGTTCAAACAGGTTGCTGTGAGGTAGGGACTAATAACATACCTCAGGTTGTATAAATGTATGTATGTATGCGTGCATGATGTGTGCATGTGCATGGGCCTGCACGTGCATAATATTGTGGGCTCGCCTGTGTCTGTACCTTCACATAAACAGAACAAGTTCACAACATACGAAAGAAAATTTTCTCATAAACCACAAGAAAATCTTCTAAATCAAAACCAAGGTAGGGCTAAAGATTCAACCATTTTTATTTCAGAAAAACATTGTGCACAAAACACGAGCCACAGACGACAAGTAGGCACAGGCCTGTAATGTGCCGGCTGGGCAGTCAGACATACATGGGTTACGATGGACAAGATGTGTACATGTCAGTGGCCGATATCACCATAGGAGGGGAGGTAGAGGGGGAGGGGTACAACATCAGCTGATGTGTAGAGCCAGATGCTAGCTACATGTAAGTGTTATACCTATTGCTAAACATACACGAAAACATATTAAGTCAGCTTGGTCTTTGGCACTTGTCAATATTGTTCAAAGATAATAGTTTACCCTAGTTGCTAGATTAAACAACGACAGATTAAACAACGACAGGCGACTGGGGAGCTGTGATTGGTCAGGACTAGAGCAACGTCCTCTTCAACACCATCGCCACTGCAGAGTCGCCGTTGACAACGTAGTCCTGGCCGACCACATCCACCTAACCGTGTCTCACACAGGCTGGAGAATCTAGAGGTGATTAAAGCCTACCAACTGAATGTCTACGTCGATCAACATTCATCAGTGGTCCACACTCACACCCAGCTCCGAAATACCATTCAGTAATTTAACAATATATACTACATTCTTGATGAACTAACAGCACTGTCAAATCTTCAATTTCATTAACGCTACACATCATTTGCAAAGAGCCACATCTTTGACTAAAGACGACTACTTTGGTCCTTAGCAAATGTTGAGTAGCTTATTTCCCCAATTCAATTTGTTCAGAGGATTACTTTCTTCAGTTTTATAATTGTTTCAATCATACTCTTAGTTGGGTTTTATTTTTTCATTTCCTGATACATCTTAAAGATCTTGTCACCTTGGAAACCATCCATATTCAAAGTGAGATATTATGCCCGTCCGTACTGCTGGCTGGGCTCTGGATGTGCGTGTAGGGACTGAAGAGTTCACCAACAATATCTACAAGTTCCGACCAGGCCCCGTGCCCGACATGTCATGTCAGTACACAAAGGTCAAGGTCGGTCAAATCACATAAACAGAGCACATGTCTACGGGTGACCTTGGCCCTGTGGTGATCGGAGCTGTCAGCCGGAAGTTGGGGGACCCGACGGAAAGTGCCGGAGACAGCCGATCGCCACAGCGAGTTCGTGGAAGCCATTTTGTGAGTATGAATTGCCTGTTTCAAGGGTCTACCCTAAACCGTAGATTTGGGCGCTAATACTTGCAAGGTGCGAGCCACGGCTTACTCCACAGTGATCTAGTATCGTAGTGGACACGGTGATCACTACAGTGGCGCTGTGACAAAGATTCTGAGCGAGGAATTCCATTTTTCTCGCTCGGGGCATCGCTCGCCACTTTTCTGTTTTCCCGCGCTTGGGAGACCGCATGGTCTTCCACCCAAAGTGGGTGTAACAGAATTTCAGTGGGTTATAGTATAGTTATAAGGGTTTTCTAGTATCTCCGTACCTATATCGGAGAGGGGGGGGGGGGACTTACTGGTCACCCAGCTTTCTCAGCTCAGCGCTGTGGTGGGGTTGCAGAGCAAGCGAGACTGCATAGCGTAGATAGAACTTATTTAGGGGTCTTTCGGTGCTAGGTAGAGTAATTTGAGGGATTTAGTGTGTTTTGGTGTATTTCCAATGTTATGCTCTGTGCCGCCTGAGGGTTACCACTGCGCATGACCGGGGGGAAATTCAGTGTTTACTTCCGGAGGCTGTGTTGACATTTGACTTGGGACAATTCGCAGTGAACTTGTTTCGCGAAGGACGGTGTTTTGCCGCAGACTGTGTTTATTCATGGATATATTCGTGTGTGAGATGATTCATGGATTGTGTATTTCTATGGAGGACTATTCATGGAATTTTCTTGGGAGAAAAGTCACGGTAAGTGATGTGGAACTCATAACTTCCAAGTAGGATAGATGTCAGTGAACTTTGTAGCATGCATGTATGGAACTGAACATATATATTATATAACGCATGTGTTGTTGCTAGGAAAGGGGTATCACTGTTATTGGGGATAAATGACTCAACACCCCCTCCACCAGTACTAGTACGGTGGGATAGTGACATTTACCCATAAGCCCAACCGCTACTCGGTGGGATAGTGACACTGATACCTAATGTCAACCGCTACTCGGTGGGATAGTGACATTTATCCATAATCTCAACCGCTACTCGGTGGGATAGTGACATTGATTCCTAATCTCAACCGCTACTCGGTGGGATAGTGACATTTATCCATAAGCCCAACTGCTACTCGGTGGGATAGTGACATTGATTCCTAATCTCAACCGCTACTGGGTGGGATAGTGACCTTGATACCTAATCTCAACCGCTACTCGGTGGGATAGTGACATTGATACATAATCTCAACCGCTACTCGGTGGGATAGTGACATTTATCCATAAGCCCAACCGCTACTCGGTGGGATAGTGACACTGATTCCTAATCTCAACCGCTACTCGGTGGGATAATGACATTTATCCATAAGCCCAACCGCTACTCGGTGGGATAGTGACACTGATTCCTAATCTCAACCGCTACTCGGTGGGATAGTGGCATTTGCGTAGCATTCTGACCGCTACTCGGGAGGGATTTGGACTCTGCTATCCCCGATCTCTACTAGAGGGGAGAATAGCGACAGCTATCGGAGACACTTCAAGGTGAGGGGACCGTTCTGTGCGTTGACTTTTCATCATGGCTGCCAATGTGGTACACGTGAACTTTGTGAACCCCACAGAGTTAAAACATATTTAAGAGACCAGGTGGATAGGCTCATGTCAATTAGGAGCCAGGGGTATAACATCACCAGGGAAGAGGTGGAGAATATGGAGGAGTTCCGTATGGACGAGGACGCTATGTCATTACTCTCATTTACATTCAATGGGTTATTGAAGGGAGTGGCCCCACCGCCAAATGATGATGGGGAAAACCACGAGGTAGCCAGTGCGCTCAATGTCGAGGGTTCGACTCAGGGTGGCGACTCCGGAGGCGAGAGTGACCCCCCAGAGGAAGCCCAAGCGGGGACTGACGGTGCCGAACGGGACACGAGAGTGCCAATGGATGAGCTCATGCATTTTATGAGCCAGATGATGCACACCTTGGTGGAAATAAGCAAAAAGAGTGCTGCTAGAGACGAGGAAAGTGCGCAAAAAATGATGCGCACCCTGGTGTGAATAAGCCAGGAGAGTGCGCAGAAAATGATATGGGACTTAGAGGGAGCAAACCAGAGGAGTGCACAAGGAATGCTACAGACTATGAAAGAAGTGCACAAGAGGAGTGCCGCTCGAAATGAGGATAATGCCTCGAAAATATTGGGGACAGTGGCCGAGATGGGCAAAAAATCCGAAGACAGGCTGGATAGGGTGTTAGGCCGTATGGACAACTTTGGGATGCCGGTCAGGACACCGGAGGGACACCTTAGGGGTGGGCCATATGACACGGCCTCACATAGTGCTTCCATGGAGGTGAGAGAGGACATGTTTTTGAGAGATAATATGCCATGTTGGGGACACCAAGAGTTGAAGCGGGAGCCTATAACACCCATTCGAGTGGAGGATGGTCACTGGGGAGTGACAACCACTCCAGATCGAGATAAAGCAACACCACTTGATGTCCGCCCGAAGAGTGGTGCGGGAGATACTAGTGTGCAGCGCTATGAGATGGGCAACATTAGCGAGATGGTGAATGAGAGAACTGCCAGGAGGTCCGCTTCCGAGTTACCATCGGTGCATGCAGTGAGGGAGGAGTTGATCAGAATAAAGGAACTGGAGCGACTTGTTGCTAGATTTGACCATGAACCATGCATAACCGATGTCTATGCCGATGAGGAGCGTTTACAAGCAGTGACTGCTGCAATATCAGAAATGGAACTAGTGGACTACTATGACATTGACACTGATGAAGAGCTTAGACTATGGAATTACCTGCTAGAGCTTCTTCACACTCGTCGCATGAATTTGGAGTTGACACTGACCCTACACAAGATCTTCCAGGAGATGCTGTGCCACCTGGACTGGGTGGAAGGGACCACGGCCTGGCTTACATCTGAGGGTGATGGTTGGCACATGATGGAGGTGGAGGATCTCGTGCAGCAGCAAGGCCTATTGGAAGCAGACATCCATGTAGTGGCAGAGGAGGTGGAAACTGTGAACTGTTCAGCCTCTCGTTTTACTGAAGAGGACTTGTGGGAATTCTGTGACCCTAATGTGGTCGGAAAACGAATGCTTATGTTGGAATCGGCTTATAAGGAACTGAAAACACTTGTTGAGCAGAGACGATCTCGGGTGGAAGAGGATCGTAAGCAGCGGCAGCTCTACAGGAACATGAAAGATGAGGAAGGATGGATCCGGGAGAAAAAACAACTTATGTCATCACTTGACTTTGGACTTAACCCCACCAGTACAGGCCTGCTGCTGAACAAGCATGACACGATGGAGGGTGAGATGAATGCCCATCACTGCCATCTTCAGTCAGTTCTACGAGTGGGAGACATTCTCGTGGCTGCAGGCAATTTCTGTGCTGACAAGATTCAGCAACACATCAATGAGGTCAAACAGCAGTGGCGGAGCCTGGTGGACCTCGCTGATGAACGAAGAAAGCGACTGTTTGTTGCCATGGAATTCCACCAGTTCGTTGCGGATTCTGGCAAGGTTGACACTTGGTTGAAGGACACTTTACAACTAGGGTCCATGGAAGACGTTGGCAAGGATGAGGCCAGTGTTCTATCACTTCTCCAGAAACATGAGGAGGTGACTGAGGAGCTCAAGAGCTATTGGAAAGTTATTGTGAACATTCATAACCGGGCCATCGGTCTGGGAGAGGAGTACTGTGAAGGTCCTTTGGTCAGGAGTCGATTGAATAATATTGACTATCGTTACCGGAGACTTATGGAACTCGCTGAAAGGGGGAAGGAGGGACTGCTTAATGAACTGTTTCAGTACAAAGTCCTCATGGAGAGTGAAGGTTTGACAGTCCCCGAAGTACCCTTAGTTCCTGCCCGTGCTACACCTACTACACCAGCAAATATCAAGACTGTTGCTCCGGCAGACCAATCAATGCGTTTTGCAGCGGCTAAAGTGACACGATCACCCACCAAAGGTGCTTTGGCAGCAAAGTCACAGGTGACACAGGGAGTTCCCGCTGGCTATGCTACTCGATCATCTTCACCTGAAGTAGCGGTATCAGCAAACACAGCAACAGAAAAGGGGAACATTCCTAAGCATCCGATCACTCTGTTTGACCAAACAGATGATTCTTTTGAGGTGAGTGTTGATGACACTCAGATGAATGAGATTGTTGCGGACCGGAAGGAGAACGATGGAGAAAGAAAGACAACAGACAGAGACACCCCAGCAACAACTGATGAGGTTGTGAGAGGTTGCGGAGAGAATATCAAAGCGAGAACAGGGGGCTTAAGCATGATAGCAGAAGGGGGTCTACCCCCCTGGCCTCCAGATGGCGCCCCTGTGAGCTGTGGTAAGGAGGATGCAGATGGTGTTCTCCTCAGCAGCACAGGTCTGAACGTTAAATGTTTGCCGCTGTGTATACCCGACCGTCACACCAGGGAGGGTGGTCAATCTCCGTTTTGGAGATGGGGGCTTCGATAACAGGTAAGGCACGCTCCTAATTGATGGAAAGACGTGCTGGCAGGAGGTGCTGATGGCACAAATCAGAAATCAGCTCATCCTGGGACTTCACTTAGCCGACAGTCACTGCACAAACATTGATATGCAACCATGGACAGTTACCATTGGCGGGTGTGAGATCCCGTCAACGTTCAGGACCAGAGAGTCTGTTGTGTGCCAAGGGGCTATTCCAAGGGCAGTGTCGTGTGCACCGCACACAGCTACCAGACTACCATGCCTTGACAGTCAAGAGTTGGCGTACTTGATCGACCCGGCTGACCCCTTAGTGAAGGTACACAAGGGTCAGGATGTTGGCAATGCACCTACAGCTAAGAGTGTCTCCTTTGTGATGGGATCCACAGAGAAGCCTTTAAACAGCCAAGGGACGGGTTTGTAGACCCGCATACTCGTCCCTTGTTTGCTAGAGAGACTATCGAGGGTCTACCGCCATGGCCGCCAGATAATCCTTCTGATATAGACAGTCAGGAGAGCGCAGTGTTGGAGACTGCGTCTCACAACAACTCTGGACTAGATAACCAGGGTTTGCCGCCATGGCCGCCAGATAACAGCATAGGCTGTCGGTGAGCGCGAGTGTTGGAGACTGCGTCTCACAACAACTCTGGACTAGATAACCAGGGTTTGCCGCCATGGCCGCCTGACGCCAAAGACCAGAGTAGCTCTAACGAGAGTGCTACCTGGCCAGGTGATGGGAAAGTAGGACAAGGGACATGTGGAGAGCTGTGTGCCATATTCCATAGGAGGTTGAGCCCGGTTATATTGTGCAAGGTACAGTTGGTCCCACCCTACCGGAGGAGTGGGTTGGGGATAAGGATGTGTTGAACTGTTGGTTCCACCCGAAAGGGCGGGTGTGATTCCGAGAAGGGAGCTGGGGATCACCCGCTCACGTGAACAATATGATAAAGGGATGGACCCTTGAACCTGGAGAAACCGGAAGAGGTTTCTCCGGGTGGACATTCATAAGGAGACCCCCCCAATGGGGAAAGTTAACACGGGGGGTGTGATGGCGTTGTTCCGCGGGAAGGGGCCTATAAAACAGGGAGGGATGTGGTGATCGGAGCTGTCAGCCGGAAGTTGGGGGACCCGACGGAAAGTGCCGGAGACAGCCGATCGCCACAGCGAGTTCGTGGAAGCCATTTTGTGAGTATGAATTGCCTGTTTCAAGGGTCTACCCTAAACCGTAGATTTGGGCGCTAATACTTGCAAGGTGCGAGCCACGGCTTACTCCACAGTGATCTAGTATCGTAGTGGACACGGTGATCACTACAGCCCTACTGACGGATGCAGTGCCAGGTGGCGCTGTGGTATCACAACTGTAACGTCCATTGATACCCACCAATTATTGCTATTATCAAGATTATAACAAATTTTATTGCATGATTGTGAAGACTTCATACATTGTGCAAGATAACAATTTAAAATCTAAAATGCTAAAACTTGTTTGACCCGTTTCGTGAGCAGCTGTCTCTGGTCCCTTCAATAGCACTGAGTTGATTGCGTAGTACATTCAAAATATTTACATCCAATCATTTGATAAAGTTGTATATTTCACACAAAAAAATTGCTACAATCGCCCCAGTCATGACTGCACTGGCAACAAGTTCAACTAATCACTCGTAAGCTAATCGATGGTTTAATGCTTACACCGCAAAACAGGTCCTGTTCAAGGCAACAACCCCAGATCAATCAAGCCTTACTCCTAGGTAACTGTTATAAAGGGAGATAACTGTGACACCACAAAGGAGACAACTCAGTACATACTATACTATTGTGTAGTTTCTAACTAGTGGACTGGGACATTTCCCTTGTTGCAATCAAGTTGTGGGTTTTACATGCTCAAGTTAGTTGGTGTATCGAGAACAATGTCTTATTTACAAATAATGTGAATGAGTCAAGAGGTAGATAGCACAGCTTAGTTGTTGCCCTCAACAGGAGATCGTGTGGTTTAATCGTTGGTGGTTTGGGATACACTGAATAGTTGCTCCAATCTAAACAAGAGCAGTAGCAACAAGGTGGAAATAAAATCATAAATGTTCTTTGTCAAATGTTTTCCCCGACAAAACAAGATACCCTGTAGGGAAGATAACAGGGTTGTATTAGCTGCAGAGACATGTACTCTGTCTAAAACAGGAACTTAACAATAACAGTATGAAACACCTCTATACAGACTCACTCTTTAGTTCTGTACACACGAAGCACTGTAAGAAGTCATCGAGACATCCTATGTATACACGCGATCCAGGTCGCAGTCATGTCTGCTCAATTAAATATGCTCCATGCCTTTCCGTGATCGAAAGTGTCGTTTAATTCTCTCACAGACATTATGTTAATCAATACAAAGGTGCATCTTTGGATGTAACTTGCCACTGAAATGCATCACTTGCAGGCTTTGGTTTCAAAAGTTAAAAGTAACTAGCTACGTATCAACTTGGGACGGATGACTTATGGCAGTCTCTAGGGAACTGCTGCTACACATGTATAGCTATGTTCAGATCTGTAAGTACAACTTGTTATAACTAACACCGTACCTAATTCAACTTTGGAAAACTGATATGTCATGTAATGGGTCGGTAGAATTAAATACAAAATAATTACATCCTTTCAATAAAATATCTCTCAATAGTCAATAAGGAATAATTTAGAATGATCCAAGAGAAACTATTGCATGTTCTAGTTCATGAACAATAAGGATATCATCTCTACTATCGTCTACTCTACTCGGATCAAAATGTACAGATCAATTTTGGTCTATGTTTAACCCGTGGCCATGATAGTGCTCAGAGCAGCTACTTGTCTTTCTAGCTCGTACACACAGAAAGCGGCAGATTACTGGTGACGTGAAACTGTCTAATCTGCTAAAATGGCTAGCTTTTCTTCTTTCAATGATCAACATATGTACACCCGGATATTCCACCCAAAAAAGCTTAAATAATTATCTAAATTTACAATCTCAAAAGGTATAGAAATTTCGATGTATTTGATGAAACATGGCTGAATGACCAATGTCATGGCGAAGCTAATTAAAACTTTGTTCCAATAATTTAAATATATTTGCTAATACAATGCCAGGGAGTACGATGTCTACAAATGTACATGCCAATAAAGAATGAGGTCATCAGAATGACCTTCAGCATAACCTTGACCTTCAGTGACGGCATGACCTGACTGCGCTGATCTTCAACCGAAGCTAACGAGCCTCTCTAACGACTAACGACTATTGAACTACAGATCCTGTGGAATGTGGCCGTCGTCATGGTAACCTCGGCACAGGTCCAAATTGAAAAGACTGGACCGCTCTGTCCTTGGCATTTAAATATACGAAAAATAACAACCAAGAGATGACAATCAGGGGTGCTGCCGAAGTTTCGGTAAAAACAGTAAAAATCAGTATTTACAAATTAAACATAGACTAACCAGATAAAATACTTGTAACAAACGCCTCCATCTTCAACTCTCCTTAACAATGGAGTAGAAAGGACGCTCCACACATACATCCTGTTACAACAACATCGCAATGAATATGATGCCATTTGGAAGATGGCAGTCGGACGGCAGCCATCTTGTAGGTGCTAACATTGCTTATCTAGTGAGGGGATCTAGCTAAGTAGTGACCTCTTACTTCAACGTCTACTAGTTCAACTTGTTCGTTGCGTAGTTTTTGTACATTTATAGAGACTTTTTGAATCGTGGGAGAGATCATAGAGCTACAAACTACATGGGTTTATTTACACACACAATAGTGCAAAAACAGTGAAAACCACATCAAAACCTACACTACCGTTGACACAACATCCAGGTCTGTACACAGGTAACCAACTAGTAGGTGTTATATAAGTAGAAGCAATAATTACACACATACAGTAGTCCCTGACGTTCACGTCGCTGCAGCAGCGGGAGCAGCGGTGCACGACGTAGTCCAGCTGACTGGGATCAGTCACATGACCGCTGTCGTCGTGAAGGGAGGGGGATGAATACCCTGTACACCTTTTTCCTGCCCTACCATTCCTTTAAACCATCCCATGATAGCATGCAACACCTGTATCCATATGCCATACAATTACTGTCATCAGGTTACACCAATCATCTGGTACCACCTTCGTAAGGTAACGCCAATCATCTGGTACCACCTTCGTAAGGTAACACCAATCATCTGGTACCACCTTCGTAAGGTAACACCAATCATCTGGTACCACCTTCGTAAGGTAAAACCTATCATCTGGTAACAACTTCGTAAGGTAACACCTATCACCTGGTAACATCTTCGTAAGGTGACATGCAATAGGTGGCACAGCATCTGTCCTCAACTAATGACCTTACCCAGGTTGCATACAATCACATGTAATCATGTAAATGATCAAATCCACTCATTAAACTCAGCTTTAGCTCTAAATTAAGTAAACTGATTCCACATCTGTTGGCACTGTCCAGTCCTGACGACTGTCAAGTCCAAGACTGAGGGCTGCAGATGCTGGGGATGTCACTGGTTTGAAGACAGGGAGCTTTTTGTCAGGAATGGTAGTCGGAGATAGAATGCAGTTTCGAGACACGACTTCCTCCAGTGGGGCGAAAACAACATAGGGAGACTTTAGGTAGTTAAGTAAAATGTCCTTCCATAAAAATAAACTCTGGCAATAATTGAAAAATAAACATTGTTAAAAATGGTAACAGGAAAAAAAGTAGAGAAATAATTGATCTTCGATTGTTCGGGAACTTCAAGCGATGGAAGATGAAAACACAGGTTTTGGACAAGTGGTTGAAAAACATTTCATAAATATTTCGACTTCATTCGCAGTTGTGAAATGTCACGGCATAAAAATAAAACGTCTCGTAATGAATTTATATGGTGGGATTTCTAAAAAAATAAATTGTTAAACGAAAAAGCAAAATAGCTACATTGTAAACAGTCATAATGCAAAATAGCGATTGAGGAAGATAAATCTATGAAGTGTAAAATTGAACTGAGACGACGCCATCAAGGTTGAGAATCACACAATATGTCCATGTTTGTAAACAACCATTAAAACAACTGCTAAAATAGTATAAGTATGGACCTGCCAATTTGAGTAAAATTCGAATATTATACATGCCAAATTATAATATACACTGCATAAACAAGGGCGACGCCCACCAACATGAAGTAACAGTTTCATCATAACAACTTTATACAATTGTATTGCTATCAGTGTAAATTTGTCAAAAATGTAGCTTACTAATTAAAAACATCTAAATAATGTTTGAGGTGAAAATTCTTCCTTCCTACTCTACAATCTAACTGTGCAAGCCCGAAGGCTTAATGCAGGGGTCGTTAATACCTAGTCAACAGTAACCTTCATAAGGAAGTACTCGCTGTGGAGTCTGGCAACATCCAATCTAAATCGACCGACGGTGCCATCTCGCGAAAAACAAGCCAGCTAATGCTAAAAATAAATACATTAACATTTCTTTTAAAAATCCATGAAAATATAAGATCTTGGTTTTAATGTCATGAACACAATAAAAATTGGTATAAAAACAAAATAAACAAATGTTAACTGGTAATCTACATCAGCATATGCATGTACGAGCTCAGATCACGAGCCACGTCAGCGTATGAATGACGGAGCTCGGCAATATGCCTACAATTTCTACAGCTAACTACATCTACACAACATTTATAACATGGACGTCAGACAAGTTAAAAACAAGTCGAAATTAGAAAATAAACCAATAAGAGGACCCCAAAATGGGTATTTCACAATGAAAACCAGAGGCAACATCATTAACCTTACGCAAACATATTTACAATACCACTTATGACAATGAACAATACGTATGACATGAATAGTATAGGATGACCTCAAAGTCAAGTCGTCATAGTGACGAGAGTTGCATCAGGCCTTGGCAACAGTGTCTTGGTCGTAGCGACATCGTCCACGTGTTGTTGCGGCCGGTGAAGACTTCAGTCTTTCACCTCAAAAATTCTGACCAGACAGCTTGTTCCTAAATGCAATTCACATGATACCAGTTGATTAAAATGTTAACAATGAATTTGACTACAAGAATATGTACATCAATCTAAACTCTAATTCATGTAAACTGTAGGATATTCACAAAAATCATTTACATTTCAAGGAAATTGTTATCTGGATTGTTGATTAAAAGAATTAATACCAAATATCTCGTCAGTATTTTGTTTTGGATTTTAAAAAAACCAAACAACTTATATGAACATTTTTCAACTGCCACAAAATGTTTTCTATCTACAAATTACCTATTGAATGGAAGCAGTTTAGTCACTGGGATCAAGCAAGGGAGACTACTCTAACACACATCCTACTTCAGGGACAGACAACCCATACTCAAAAGTCTCGTGAACATGTAACCCAAAAAAGAATGACTATTTTTGTGGATATTTATTGTGAAACACTTTGCTCAGTCTTCACTACAACATAATATCCTCCAAATATTCAAGCTCAGTATATTAAGCATATCACTGAAACTTAGTTCAATAATTCATGAACACTAAATTTACACACAATAGCTTATCACATTTAGCTGTGAATCCAAATTTATATATTTTGTAAGCCCAAACTAGTTGACATCAACCTCTGTTATTTTGTCATCTGTCCCATGATAGGTTGTGTGTATATACCATGACATGCAGGGGAGATAATCATAAAATTAAGGGAGATAACCCAGGCGTGCTAGTGTTTGTTTAGAATTGGCATGTTCTGTTTACTCTACACTATAGCGAAGAAATTCATAACTTCGTTGAAGCGAGAAAGTATGGTTTCACACTGCTCGGAACAGTATTTCAGTCGCATCACAGCGTATATAGAAAAAATAATTAGGGCAGGCTGATATTTGAAGCCCAAATCTTAGGTCTGTGGAATGCCAGGGGATAAACCTCAACACCATTCATTGCAGTGCCTCATGCACTCTTACTTGAGTTCATGTACAGGTTAAAGTCCAACAAATGCATGCAAGTTGGTTCTGACTACTCTAGTAGAGACTGGTTGCTAGGCTACAGGATGAGATCATCCTGGCATATAGTACCTGGTAGGAGCGACACCTCAATGGTAGCCATTTTGGAAGCTTGCCGCAATCAGAGGCCCCTGGGGACAACAACAGTTGGTACATACAGTAAACGTACAGTAAAGGTACAGTAAACGTACAGTGAACCACAGACACACAGACATTTGACACCCAACACACCAGCAGCTAACACAGAGTGCTGAGTCTGTGCACAGATCTAACCCCTCAACGTGTATTGCTAGGTTGTATAAAATTGGACAATTATCACAATACATTTCTGAGGTAAGGACAGGTGTATTTGGAAATTCGCATTTATCAAAAGTTCATCGACTCATTTTTAAGTCTGTATAAAAAAGAGAGAATAAAGGGTAAGTTCATGTTTAGAAGCTGAAAATTCGGGTTATGATTTGGCCACATGAAAATACTGATTCAATTCCGTTCAATTTTCAACCGAAACATTTCATAGTTCATACTTTTTAAAATCTGAAAAGGGACCTGACATGAAGAGATTCTGTGTCAACCATTTGTTCCGTCATGCCCCAAGAAACAGCATCAGTACCAGAGGGAGACAGTGCCCCCTGTGCTCCTGATACTAGTGCAAGACTCTAGACAGTGCCCCCCCCCCCCGTGCTCCTGATACTAGTGCTAAGACTCTAGACAGTGCCCCCTGTGCTCCTGATACTAGTGCAAGACTCTAGACAGTGCCCCCTGTGCTCCTGATACTAGTGCTAAGACTCTAGACAGTGCCCCTGTGCTTCTGATACTAGTACAAAGACTCTTGACAGTGCCCCTGTGCTCCTGATACTAGTGCCAAGACTCTAGACAATGCCCCTGTGCTCCTGATACTAGTGCTAAGACTCTAGACAATGCCCCTGTGCTCCTGATACTAGTGCCAAGACTCAAGACAATGCCCCCTGTGCTCCTGATACTAGTGCCAAGACTCTAGACAGTGCCCCCTGTGCTCCTGATACTAGTGCCAAGACTCTAGACAGTGCCCCCTGTGCTCCTGATACTAGTGCTCAGACTCTAGACAGTGCCCCTGTGCTCCTGATACTAGTGCCAAGACTCTAGACAGTGCCCCCGTGCTTCTGATACTAGTGCCAAGACTCTAGACAGTGCCCCTGTGCTCCTGATACTAGTGCCAAGACTCCAGACAGTGCCCCTGTGCTCCTGATACTAGTGCCAAGACTCTAGACAGTGCCCCCTGTGCTCCTGATACTAGTGCCAAGACTCTAGACAGTGCCCCCTGTGCTCCTGATACTAGTGCCAAGACTCTAGACAGTGCCCCCTGTGCTCCTGATACTAGTGCCAAGACTCCAGACAGTGCCCCCTGTGCTCCTGATACTAGTGCCAAGACCCCCCCTAGACAGTGCCCCCTGTGCTTCTGATACTAGTGCCAAGACTCTAGATAGTGCCCCCTGTGCTCCTGATACTAGTGCCAAGACTCTAGACAATGCCCCCTGTGCTCCTGATACTAGTGCCAAGACTCTACACAGTGCCCCCTTGAATGCACACTAAATTCATGCTATCATTGCCTTTATTTCCGAGGAATTCTCATGTGAAAGCTATAACTTATTTTCTGAATGTTACATGCATTATGCTTGGATATTATATGTATAGAACTACGAATTATCCATTATTCTGAAAATAATGTGAAAAGAAATATTTGGGTTTTAAAAAAAAATAATGTTGGGTCATTCTGGCAGACAAGAACTTGAATGGGGTCATAGGCGGACCTCCATAACTAATATCTCATACTGCTATTGACAATGTGTTTGCAGCTACTATTTAGTGGGGTATTGTTAATTGTTAATTGATCTGTGCAAAGGGAAATATGTCCGGACCAAAACATAATGTACATTGGCGCTTTACTATGTACTATTTAAAACTCTTTTAGCTGCATATTTCTAATTACACATTGCACGTATTAAACAGTGTTTATTTTGAACGTTCTTTGGAATATCAGTGTACATTTTCAAGAAATTACATTAACTTGATTTTTTTTCAAATAAGATTTTCCTTAAAAATTAACCTGTGTAAGATTAGAATTGAGAACGGTTAGAATTTACTTACACATCTGAATCTTTTGTTGTTCTTTGCGGACAAAGGCCTCTGCTTTCCCACTTCTTTGTCTTCCAGGTGAACGAACCCTCTTGTTCGTCCAAAACCGCTTAACTGCTTCTGAAAGGAGATGTGTATAAGTGGAAAATATTTCCAGTTGGAAGTTACGAAAATAGTGGTTTTGTAATTTTTATGTATTTTTCTGATTCATAGGATTTACATTATTTGGATCATTTTATTTACATCATTTACTATGGGTTTGCATTACACATACCTGTTGCAGGTAAATATCAGTTTGGCATCTTCAGTTTTTCCAACACTGACCCAATGGAATGCTGGAAATATAGAAATGAAGGGGAAAATCAGGAACTTTTTAAGTGATATTGTACTCTTGATAACAATAAGGCATGAAAAGAGAAGATATGCTAATATCAAAAGAAGCAAAATTAACAAGTTCATATAATTTTAGGTTGACAATGTATATCAATGTATCCCCAACATATCCTATTAAACGTTCTATATATCCAACTTTATTTGCAAACTTCTTTTGTGGATCTAACAAAATCCACATCTCTTCATTCAGAGTTAAATATCTTGACATTCTAAGTGTAAAATTGTTTACATCAGATGATTAACTTAAATTTCCTCATACATCAGTAATCTATCCTATACTGACTTGAAAACCTTTTAAAAAACCTGTTTCCAAAAATATTGTGTTGACAATTTATCCACTCAACAGCATTATAGTATCATGATAAATATCGTCGTAAACAATGTTAAAAGTTGGCTGAAAAATATTGTCGATTTTTTTGTCATAGGCTGTCTTGTAACTCTAATAACTAGACAAAGAATTTTGAAACTTCACTCTAACCATGCACCAAATCTGGTCAGAGAATTCCTATAAATGCAAAATGACTCACTATCCCCCACTGAATTGTTTTCAGTGGTACAAATATCAAAAGCAACTTTAAAATAAAACTTCCAATCATTGGATTTCTTGAAATAATATTCGAATACTTCTAAATACGTTTGGAAGTTATCTTGAGTCGTGACATTGCTGGATATATTTGTGGTTCATATTGTTCTTGCAGAGACAATATTTCATACATTACCATAATGAACCATTTAGTCGTATGTGGTTACCTGATCCAAATCACAATCGAGTTCTTAAGTTGACTAAGTAAAGGAAGCCATATCTTATGCCAACATTTAGACACGCAATTGCTTATCGAGTTCCATCAAGTCTATAACTTTAAATTCATATTTATTTTCCTAGCTACTTTTGTACATTAAACGTTACACATAACATGAGCTATTGCTTAATTCAAGAAATTTACACTGTACCTGACATGGTCGTGGAATGTTCCCTTTCTCCCTCCGCGATCGACGACTGCTCCTGTCTTCAAGTTTTCACGTACCCGAGCCTCCAAAGCTTCTAGTGTAACTCGCATTGCCATTTACTTGATTCAGATAACATGGACAAGCGAAGGAATAATGTGCTGGGTTCCTTGTTGTGTTAAAAACGGGAGACACTTTGGCCCACTTTCAAAACAACTTCTCATGAGTTCAAGTGACGAAATGGCAGCAATTGTGTGTAGGGGCATTGTGGGTAATAACAAATACCTAATCCCTTTTCGATTGGCAGGTATGAAAACATTATCTGACCCAATTTTGTTGTGATTTCAAGACATAAAAGACGAAAATGACCACTTTAGTATATAAAAACATTGCTTTTATAAAATGTCACGAGTTCGCGCGTGCCCACGGATTACCGACTCATTACTTCTACAGCAATTCAATTTTGATAAAAGGTGCCCGTTAAGACGAGACAACCCCACGGAAGCCGACACACAGACCCCGACATACAAATGACATGACACTGATTGTTTGTCAAGTATTTGAACTCACTGTCAAAGCTTATACTAACTTTAAATGCTTTAAATGGTAAACATTACTCACAACCTCAATTCATAGTACAATTCCCTGATATTCTAGTTATTGAGAAATCCGTAATGTATGTACCGGATTGACAATTGTTTGAATTACATTATACTAAACTTCCTAAATGCTTATACTCTTTCACATTCTAAAGCAAAAATAATTAAACCTCAATTTTCACTTTTTGACGTTTAAGCTTTTTCATTACTACAGTGAAAATTGTTACTCATCGTAGAATATCAGCCATCTATTTACATTTTCAAATTTCCCCATGATATGAAATGACGATAAATAATTGGTAGTTAATAACAATTAAGATTGTAATAAATGATAAAATTTGATAACTGAGGATTGTTCACCTAAGCTTGTCAGACTTTATTGTCGAACACAAGTGAAACACTTCATGTGTCATATACAACAAAATTATAACAGTATAGTGATTCTTTCCACACACTCAACATCTTGGTTCAACAAAAACAGGTAAATATAAAGTTGACCAATGCGTCAACAACTATTTGGGGTAACCTTTCTTCTTGTTCATTTAAGCAATCTTACAAATTACGTACTCTTTCAAATGTAAATGTGCTGTTCCTTCCCCAGGCATATTCATTTTGAATTTTAAGACCTCATAATTATTCTACGCAATTACTGATAATGTAATATGATATGAAAGTAGTTAATCTTCGAAACTAAGTTTCAGGAATGGAAACCAACAGTATACACATGACCATAGTTTCTTGTTGGTTTCCATTACCGGAACTATAAGTTTACAGTATCCATTATGGATTCTATTAGGAAACTAGGTTACCCAGTTTCAATGAATGGATACCAACTGGATGTCAGGATGGTCAACTTCATGCCAAATACTTGCAAATTTTAAGTTACTCAGTCAAAACAGTGCACAGGAACCAACATGAAACTACATTTTCTGGTTTTATGTTGGTTTCCATTTCATGATACCTTCAATTGCAAATTCCAGGAATGGAAACCAACAAGAAACCTATAACCTTAGTTTCTTGTTGGTTTCCATTTACTGAAATGCAAAAATCAAAGAATCCAAAATGGAATCTAGTTGGAAACTCAGTTACTCAGTTTCAGTGAATGGAAACCAACTGGATTCCCCATTTACCCAGTATACGGATGGTTTCCAGATTTCAGGAAACCAAGTCATTTTTGTAGTGCAGGTGATGTTAGATGAACAACTGACTGCATAATGAAGTATTTGCTGTTAGATGAACAACTGACTGTATAGTGAGGCAGGTGATGTTCATTGAAGAACTGACGGTAGTGTGAAGCAGGTGATGTTAGATGAATAACTGACGGTAGAGTGAAGCAGGTGATGTTAGATGAACAACTGACGGTATAGTGAAGCAGGTGGTGTTAGATTAACAACTGACGGTATAGTGAAGTATGTGCTCCTAGATGAATAACTGACGGTATAGTGAAGTATCTGCTATAAGATGAACAACTGTCTGTATAGTGATGCAGGTAATGTTAAATGTATAACTGGCTGTGTAATGAAGCAGGTGATGTTAGATTAACAACTGACAGTATGATGAAGTATATGCTGTTAAATGAACAACTGGCTGTTCAGTGAATCAGGTGATGTTCGATGAACAACTGGCTTTGTAATGAAGCCGGTGATCTTAGATGAACAACTGAGTCTATAGTGAAGCAGGTGATCTTAGATGAACAACTGATGGTATAGTGAAGTATGTGCTTTTAGATGAATTACTGGCTGTATAGTGAAGCAGGTGATGTGAGATGAACATCTGACAGTATGATGATGCATGCTGGGTAGGTGGGTAGGTGAGAGGACGTGTCTTGGGAGTTCCCGACATCGATGAGGAAAATGTGATCAAATAAGACCACAAATGAGTGCAAATGCTCCTAAAAACTATTTTTTTTATTACAATAATGTTTGAGGAACAGGATTCAGCAATATTTGCCGCCCGATGACATTTCAGTTGGATGATATAGACGGATTCACTCTGTGATAAACAAGTCACTGTATTCGCTATATTCATCTATCGGACGTGAAACGAATGCACACTGTGCAAGTACGTGTTGAGGTGGACTTCTAACTAACTGTAAGTAATAATATATACCTTTGTGAACAACACGCAGCTGAATTATATATAATTAGAAAATTGATGTGAAAACGGAACTTTATCTATCTTTGTGACATGTCCGATGTCTCAACAACAATATCAGTCTAAACGTCGCCGTAGTACCCCTGACTCGCCAGTGATAGAGTCTCCTATATTCTTCTCTAAACGAACGAGATCACTCTCAGATAGCTCTGTTTTTCTACCAAGTGACGACATGGCTTCCAATGCCAGTAATTCTGAGATTACAGTTGCTCAAATAATAGAAGCTTTTAAATCACCCCAGGTCATGGAGACAGTTGGTAAAACAATAGCAGGTGTTATACTCCCCCAGATCAACGCTAGCATTGATGTGAAGCTAAACCCTTTACTTAGGCTTGTAGATGAAAACAAGAAGACGGTAAAAGCCCTGGAAAAGACCGTAGCAGATCATGATGACAAACTCCGTCACCAGAGCATGCAGATTGACGAGCTGTACCAGTACAGTAGGCGGAATAACGTACGCATCTTCGGCTTTACTGAGACGAGGGGAGAGAACACAGATGAAATCGTCTGTAAACTGGCAGACGACATGGGTGTGGAGTTGAGTGTGGACGACATAGACAGGAGCCACAGGACAGGGGATCCAGACAAGTACACCGGCAATAGAAGTCGCCCTATCATAGTCAGGTTCATATCTCATAGGAAAAAACGTGAGTTGATGAAAAACATTACTAAACTCAAAGGCAGAAAACCAAAGGTTTTCATTAATGATGACCTTACGAAGGAGCGATCGCGTCTCGCATCTGAGGCACGAACACTCGTGGCGAAGAAGCGACTTGCCGGAACGTGGGTCAGGGACGGCACTACATTCGTCAAGAAGCTGGACGACAGCGTCGTGTTGATCACTAAACGACCCCAGTTTGAGCAGCTTATCGAGTCGTTGCGGCTCAAAGTGAAGATTCGTCTATCCTATGACTCACACCAACTACGTGAGTACACTGATCTTGAAGATGATGATGATGATGATAGCATGTAAGTTGTTGATGAGTGTATAAACACAGATGAGTACTCCGACCACGTGCTATAATTTGTAAACAGCGTGGTTGTAAACATTGTGCTTCCCGATGATTGGCCAGTCGTGATGTAAGGCTATGTACTTTGAACTTTGGCCTCTAAAAGTAACCAATGAGAACAGTGCCTCTATAAGACATGCCTATTGAGCTACATGTGAGACGCGAGATGATCGTGCAGTCAGCGATACAGTGTTGTTTGACAGTGACATTTTGATACTGAGTGTCTTATTTTGCGATTGCTATTCTTGAAGAAGTTTGAAATCATCTAATGTACTTTGTGTTATGCCGTCAATACATTCAATACTGAATAAGAATGTTGAAGCTATTGTGTTGTTTGAAAATTACGTGTTTATTGTTTATTTATCAAGATAATTTATTTGATTTGATTTGGTTTGTTTAGCTTTCTTGTCTGATTGGTTATCCTAGCAGCAATAGAATATAGTATGAAGCATTCAGGTTCTGTTATGAATATGAACATCCAGGGATACATTTGTGTTAATGGGATAAAGTTTCAAATATTCATAGGATAATTTTACATACTTCACCGGTGTTGGGTTTTCCTAGCTCTCCTTGTTTTCTTACCGTGCTTTATAATGATAGAAGGTTCCTATCTCATTATTTTCCCTTTCTTTTCTTGTTTTTGTTCTAACAAAAATATTAGACATGTTCTTACTATAAATTATTGGACAAATCATTCTCACCCCTACATGCCTTTCATCATTGCAGAACATAAAACGCACACTGAGGAACATCTTGTGATTAAAAACATCTTTACACAAGTACATCTGACATTTAATGACTTACATGTGTATGTACCCTTTTCTCACAAATATGTCACTTTTTTAAGATTATTAGATGGGGGGTTGACATCTCAATATACCGGCTGAGAATCGGGGTATATCACTGTAAGTCCCTAAATAAAGAACATGGTAAAATAGACATATCTACTTATTATTTGGTGATGTTAGTCTGTACACTTGGGGTCAGGGGTATTCAGATAGCTCTATTATTACTACTCTGTTGTGGAGATATTCACCCTAACCCGGGACCAGTTAACTCAGATTTAAGTATTGTACATACTAATGTTTGTAGTCTTACTGATAAAGTAGACTTAGTTTACGCAGAACTTCATGAATATGATGTTATATGTATATCAGAAACTTGGTTGCATGATGGTATTTCAAATTATGACATTCTTATGCCTGGGTTTCATCCGCCATTTCGTAATGATAGACAAACTAGGGGAGGTGGGGTTGCAATTTATGTGAAAGACTTTATTTACTGTAAGCATAGGCCTGACTTACAACTTCCAGGACTAGAGGCAGTGTGGGCACAGATCACGTGTAAATACAAGAGTTATGTTGTCGGTACGTTTTATCGTGTAAATACTAGTTCCCACTACTGGAATCTGATTGAAGAATCAATAGGCTTAGCGACAGATACTAATATTAAGACTATAGTACTTGGGGACTTCAATGCTAATTCGTTGAATAGAATAGATCCTAACATTGAACGTACTAAGACAATTTATGGCATGACGCAACTGATAAATGAGGCGACACGTATTACTCAACAATCGAGAACACTTATTGACCTAATATTTGTATCGTGTCCTGATATTGTAAATTCCTCGGATGTTACTCCCCCCATTCTGCAGTGACCATTGTTCAGTTAGCGTGTCGCTGAAATCTATTAAACAGATGAAAGAAGCCTATTCAAGATTCATTTATAATTACGATAATATTTATATAAATTCCTTTCGGCAAAATGTGGCTGATGTTAATTGGGATTTTCTTACACAAAATGATGATGTTGATGCCATTGCTTCAAAATTTGTTAATACATTAACAGACTTATGTAAATCAAATATTCCAAATAAAACTGTTGTGATTCGTCCAAATGATGCTCCGTGGATGAACGGATTTATAAGAAAACTTATGCGTAAGAAAAATAGAATTCATAGAAAGGCTAAACGTAGTAACTTGCCTAATGATTGGGAAAAATTTAGAAAAAGTCGAAATAAGCTTATCTCAGAGATACGTAAAAGTAAGTCATTGTATGTTGAAAAACTTGATAATGTTGTCAATACAGAACATGGTAGTAAATCTTGGTGGCGGATTGTTAAACATTATCTTAAGAAAACAGATAAAGCTAAGATATTTCCACACATTGAACACAATGGTGTTGTTTATGAAGATGATATTGAGAAAGCAAATATTTTTAATGACTACTTTGTGAGTATGGCAGCGGTTAACAGTTCTTCTGATGATGTTAATGTATATTCTGATATTAACGTGGAAAATTGTCTCACTGATATAAGATTACAAAGCGTTGAAGTAAGGGATATTTTACTGTCGCTTGATGTCACTAAAGCAACTGGTCCAGATCATCTTAGCAATCGTGTCTTAAAATGTTTAGCTGAACAATTGTCTATTCCACTTTGTAACCTGTTTGATATTTCTTTGTCCTCTTCTCAATTTCCAGATATATGGAAATGTTCATCCGTTGTTCCAATTTATAAGAAAAATAATGTTCATGATTATACTAATTATCGACCGGTTTCACTTACTAGTTGTCTTTCAAAAGTATTTGAGAAGTGTGTTTTAAATATGTGTCAAATTTTTTCTAGATAATGGAACTATTACTTCATTACAGTCAGGTTTCACGACTGGTGATTCTACGTCATACCAGCTCACTCATTTGTATGACTATATAGCTAAGGCGATGGATAGTGGCAAGGAGGTACGCGCTGTATTCTGCGATATAAGTAAAGCGTTTGATAGGGTTTGGCACAAGGGTCTTTGCATAAGTTATGGGCTAGTGGAATTCGCGGATCTCTTTTATTATGGTTTGAAAGTTATCTAAATAATAGAAAACAGTTTACAGTAATAAATGGGTATAAGTCAAAAGTTAAATCAATTGAAGCTGGCGTCCCTCAGGGATCAGTCCTAGGACCTTTACTCTTTTTGGTTTATATCAATGATATTGTTGAAGATATACAGTGTAATATTAAATTATTTGCCGATGATACATCCTTATATGTGATAACTGATGACCCTATGGTATCTTCCAATATGTTAAACGATGATTTAGAAATAATAGCTAAATGGGCCCAGGCATGGAAAGTAAACTTTAATCCCAATAAAACTGAATCTATCATTTTTCTAGAAAGAAAACAGTAACATCAATGCCAGATCTTATAATGAATGATATACCGATAAAGTCTGTTGACACTCATAAACATCTGGGGCTGACTTTACAAAGTGATGGCAACTGGAATATACATATAGATGATATTATTTCTAAAGTCAGTCCTATGATCAATTGTTTAAGAAGTCTGAAATACCGCCTTCAGAGGAAAACCCTCCAAACCCTGTATAGTTCATTTGTTTTACCACTTTTTGACTATTGTGATTATATTTGGAATAACTGTACACAAACTCAAGAGTTATTGTTAGAAAAACTTCACTTAGATGCTTTAAGAACCATATGTGGATCAGTTAGAGGAGTTTGTCATTCCAAAATCTACCATGAAACTGGTTTTCATCATTAAGGAACGTCGTAAAACCACCAAATGTATGTATTTCATAAAATGTTCCATAATAAAACTCCAAAGTATTTATCAGATCTAATTCCAATAAACATATCCTCTGTATCCACATATGGATCTAGATCTAGTAATATGCTTCAAGTACCATTATGTCGTACAGAAACATATAAAAATCGTTTTACCATCCTCTGTGATGGAGTGGAACAAGTTAGATAATGATACAAGAAACATAGATTCCGTTGCCATGTTCAGGAAACACTTTGATCGAAATGTCTCATCCAACGTACATCATGTCTTCAGAAACACTGGTAATAGATTTAATCAAATAATTCATTGTAAGTTAAGACTTGGCTGTAGTGACTTAAACGCACATACATTTGACCGTTTTCTTCAAAATACGTCTACTTGCACTTGTGGCCATCATTATGAAGATGCCATTCATTTTCTATTTATCTGTCCAAATTTTAATACAATTCGATCGCAGTGTTTCTATTACATAAATGGTTTCAATATTCAATCTGTACTATGTGGAAGTTACTCATATTCTGACGAAATCAATGAAAATATTGTAAAATCTGTACATGACTATTTTACCTTAACAAAACGATTTTTTACCTAATTGATTAATTATACTACTGTCTTTTCCATTAAGTCTTTTACTCCTCAAATGGTGTGTTCTCTTGTCTGTAATGATGAATGTATATAAAATGTTTCCCATCGCATTGTATTCGGAGAGGTATTTCTATAGGCTTATAGCCTGTTTACCAATCCGTTCATTTAATAATGAATAAATATTGTTTAAATCACAGCTCGCTGTATTATGATGTATCTCCTGTTAGAGAAACAGCTGGCTGTTTAATGAAGCTGGTGATGTTATATGAACAACTCGCTGTATAGTGAAGCAGGTGATGTTAGATGAACAACTGGCTATTTAGTGAAGCAGGTGATGTTCTATGAACAGCTGAACATATAGTGAAGCAAGTGATGTTAGATGAACATCAGTTGATGTTAGATGAACTATTGTCGGTATACAGAAGAAGATGATGTTCGATGAACAGCTGACTGTAGAGTGAAGCACGTGATGTTCGATCAACAACTTACGGTATAGTGAAGCAGGTGATGTTAGATGAACAAGTGACGATATGATGAAGCAGGTGATATTCGACGAACAGTTGACTGTATATTGAATCATGTGATGTTCGATGAACAAGTTACTGTAGAGTGAAGCAGTTGTTGTTCGATTAACAACTGACTGTATAGTGAAGCAAGTGATGTTCGATGAACAACTGTCGGTAGAGTGAAGCAGGTGATGTTAGATGTATAACTGGTTGTTTAATGAAGCCGGTGATGTTAGATGAACAACTGGCTGTATAGTGAAGGAGGTGATGTTAGATGAACAACTGACGATATGATGAATCATGTGATGTCCGATGAACAGTTGACTGTATATTGAATCATGTGATGTTCGATGAACAACTGGCTGTATAGTGAAGCAGGTGTGGTTAGAAGAACAACTTACTGTATAGTGAAGGAGGTGATGTTACATGAACAACTTACTGTAGAGTGAAACAGGTGATGTTCGATGAACAACTGACTGTATAGTTAGGCAGGTGATGTTCGATGAACAACTGACTGTATAGTGAGGTAGGTGATGTTCGATGAACAACTGTCTGTATAGTGATGCAGGTAATGTTAAATGTATAACTGGCTGTGTAATGAAGCAGGTGATGTTAGATTAACAACTGACAGTATGATGAAGTATATGCTGTTAAATGAACAACTGGCTGTTCAGTGAAGCAGGCTATGTTCGATTAACAACTGACGGTAGAGTGTAGCAGGTGATGTTCGATGAACAACTGGCTTTGTAATGAAGCCGGTGATCTTAGATGAACAACTGAGTCTATAGTGGAGCAGGTGATCTTAGATGAACAACTGATGGTATAGTGAAGTATGTGCTTTTAGATGAATTACTGGCTGTATAGTGAAGCAGGTGATGTGAGATGAACATCTGACAGTATGATGTTCGATGAACAGCTCGCTCTATAATGATGTATTTCCTGTTAGAGAAACAGCTGGCTGTTTAATGAAGCTGGTGATGTTATATGAACAACTCGCTGTATAGTGAAGCAGGTGATGTTAGATGAACAACTGGCTATTTAGTGAAGCAGGTGATGTTCTATGAACAGCTGAACAAATAGTGAAGCAAGTGACGTTCGATGAACAGCTGACTGTAGAGTGAAGCACGTGATGTTCGATCAACAACTTACGGTATAGTGAAGCAGGTGATGTTAGATGAACAAGTGACGATATGATGAAGCAGGTGATATTCGACGAACAGTTGACTGTATATTGAATCATGTGATGTTCGATGAACAAGTTACTGTAGAGTGAAGCAGTTGTTGTTCGATTAACAACTGACTGTATAGTGAAGCAAGTGATGTTCGATGAACAACTGTCGGTAGAGTGAAGCAGGTGATGTTAGATGTATAACTGGTTGTTTAATGAAGCCGGTGATGTTAGATGAACAACTGGCTGTATAGTGAAGGAGGTGATGTTAGATGAACAACTGACGATATGATGAATCATGTGATGTCCGATGAACAGTTGACTGTATATTGAATCATGTGATGTTCGATGAACAACTGGCTGTATAGTGAAGCAGGTGTGGTTAGAAGAACAACTGACTGTATAGTGAAGCAGGTGATGTTACATGAACAACTGACTGTAGAGTGAAGCAGGTGATGTTCGATGAACAACTGACTGTATAGTTAGGCAGGTGATGTTCGATGAACAACTGACTGTATAGTGAAGTAGGTGATGTTCGATGAACAACTGACTGTATAGTGAAGCAGGTAATGTTAAATGAACAACTGGCTGTGTAATGAAGCAGGTGATGTTAGATTAACAACTGACAGTATGATGAAGTATATGCTGTTAAATGAACAACTGGCTGTTCAGTGAAGCAGGCTATGTTCGATTAACAACTGACGGTAGAGTGTAGCAGGTGATGTTCGATGAACAACTGGCTTTGTAATGAAGCCGGTGATCTTAGATGAACAACTGAGTCTATAGTGGAGCAGGTGATCTTAGATGAACAACTGATGGTATAGTGAAGCATGTGCTGTTAGATGAATTACTGGCTGTATAGTGAAGCAGGTGATGTGAGATGAACAACTGATCTAGAGTGAAGCAGGTGATGTTCGATGAACAACTGACTCTATAATGAAGCATTTCCTGTTAGATGAACAACTGACTGTATAATGAAGCTGGTGATGTTATATGAACAACTCGCTGTATAGTGAAGCAGGTGATGTTAGATGAACAACTGGCTGTTTAGTGAAGCAGGTGATGTTCTATGAACAACTGAACAAATAGTGAAGCAGGTGACGTTCGATGAACAACTGACTGTAGAGTGAAGCAGGTGATGTTCGATGAACAACTGACGGTATAGTGAAGCAGGTGATGTTAGATGAACAAGTGACGATATGATGAAGCAGGTGATATTCGATGAACAGTTGACTGTATATTGAATCATGTGATGTTCGATGAACAACTTACTGTAGAGTGAAGCAGGTGTTGTTAGATGAACAACTGACTGTATAGTGAAGCAGGTGATGTTCGATGAACAACTGACTGTAGAGTGAAGCAGGTGATGTTAGATGAATAACTGACTGTTTAATGAAGCCGGTGATGTTAGATGAACAACTGGCTGTATAGTGAAGCAGGTGATGTTAGATGAACAACTGACTGTATGATGAAGCAGGTGATGTTCGATGAACAACTGACTGTATAGTGAAGCAGGTGATGTTCGATGAACAACTGACTGTATAGTGAAGCAGGTGATGTTAGATGAACAACTGACTGTATAGTGAAGCAGGTGATGTTACATGAACAACTGACTGTAGAGTGAAGCAGGTGATGTTCGATGAACAACTGACTGTATAGTGAAGCAGGTGATGTTCGATGAACAACTGACTGTATAGTGAGGTAGGTGATGTTCGATGAACAACTGACTGTAGAGTGAAGCAGGTGATGTTAGATGAACAACTGACGGTATAGTGAAGCAGGTGATGTTTGATGAACAACTGACTGTATAATGAAGCAGGTGATGTTAGAAGAACAACTTACTGTATAGTTAAGCAGGTGATGTTAGATGAACAACTGACTGTAGAGTGAAGCAGGTGATGTTCGATGAACAACTGACTGTATAGTGAAGCAGGTGATGTTCGATGAACAACTGACTGTAGAGTGAAGAAGCAGGTGATGTTCAATGAACAACTGACCGTAGAGTGAAGCAGGTGATGTTCGATGAACAACTGACTGTAGAGTGAAGCAGGTGATGTTCGATGAACAACTGACTGTATAGTGAAGCAGGTGATGTTAGATGAACAACTGACTGTATAGTGAAGCAGGTGATGTTTGATGAACAACTGAAGGTATAATGAAGCAACTGGTGTGATGTTAGATGAGAACAACTGACTGTATAGTTAAGCAGGTGATGTTAGATGAACAACTGACTGCTTTAGTGAGGCAGGTGATGTTAGATGAACAACTGACTGTAGAGTGAAGCAGGTGATGTTAGATGAACAACTGACTGTATAGTGAAGCAGGTGATGTTTGATGAACAACTGACTGTAGAGTGAAGCAGGTGATGTTAAATGAACAACTGACGGTATAGTGAAGCAGGTGATGTTCGATGAACAACTGACTGTAGAGTGAAGCAGGTGATGTTCGATGAACAACTGACTGTAGAGTGAAGCAGGTGATGTTCGATGAACAACTGACTGTAGAGTGAAGCAGGTGATGTTAGATGAACAACTGACTGTATAGTGAAGCAGGTGATGTTCGATGAACAACTGACTGTATAGTGAAGCAGGTGATGTTCGATGAACAACTGACTGTATAGTGAAGCAGGTGATGTTTAGATGAACAACTGACTGTATAGTGAAGCAGGTGATGTTCGATGAACAACTGACTGTATAGTGAAGCAGGTGGTGATGTTAAATGAACAACTGACTGTATAGTGAAGCAGGTGATGTTAAATGAACAACTGACTGTATAGTGAAGCAGGTGATGTTAGATGAACAACTGACTGTATAGTGAAGCAGGTGATGTTAGATGAACAACTGACGGTATAGTGAAGCAGGTGATGTTCGATGAACAACTGACGGTATAGTGAAGCAGGTGATGTTTGATGAACAACTGAAAGTATAATGAAGAAGGTGTGGTTAGAAGAACAACTGACTGTATAGTGAAGCAGGTGATGTTCGATGAACAACTGACTGTAGAGTGAGTGAAGGTGAGTTAGATGAACAACTGATAGTGAAGTTTTGATGCAACTGACTGTATAGTGAAGTAGGTGATGATTAGCAATATTCATCACGGCGGGGACACAGGTGATGTTAGATGAACAACTGGGACAGTAGAGTGAAGAAGGTGATGTTCGATGAACAACTTACTACAGAGTGATGCAGGTCATGTTCGATGAACAACTGAAGGTATAATGAAGAAGGTGTGGTTAAAAGAACAACTGACTGTATACTTAAGCAGGTGATGTTAGATGAACAACTGACTGCATAGTGAAGCACGTAATGTTAGATGAACAACTGACTGTATAGTGAAGTTCCATTGAACAACTGATGTTAGATGAACAACTGACGGTTTGATGAGTGAAGCAGGTGATGTTTGATGAACAACTGAAGGTATAATGAAGCAGGTGATGTTAGATGAACAACTGACTGTATAGTTAAGCAGGTGATGTTTGATGAAGAACTGACTGTTTAGTGAGGCAGGTGAGGTTAGATGAACAACTGACTGTATAGTGAAGCAGGTGATGTTCGATGAACAACTGACTGTAGAGTGAAGCAGGTGATGTTCGATGAACAACTGACTGTATAGTGAAGCAGGTGATGTTCGATGAACAACTGACTGTATAGTGAAGAAGGTGATGTTCGATGAACAACTGACTGTATAGTGAAGCAGGTGATGTTCGATGAACAACTGACTGTATAGTGAAGCAGGTGATGTTCGATGAACAACTGACTGTAGAGTAAAGCAGTTGATGTTCGATGAGCAACTGACTGTAGAGTGAAGCAGGTGATGTTCGATGAACAACTGACTCTTTAGTGAAGCAGGTGATGTTTGATGAATAACTGAAGGTATAATGAAGAAGGTGTGGTTAGAAGAACAACTTACTCTATAGTTAAGCAGGTGATGTTTGATGAAGAACTGACTGTTTAGTGAGGCAGGTGAGGTTCGATGAACAAATAACTGTAGAGTAAAGCAGGTGATGTTCGATGAGCAACTGACTGTAGATTGAAGCAGGTGATGTTCGATGAACAACTGACTGTTTAGTGAAGCAGGTGATGTTCAATGAACAACTGACGGTATAGTGAAGCAAGGTGATGTTTGATGAACAACTGTCTGGAAAGTGAAGCAGGTAATGTTATATGTAAAACTGGGTGTGTAATAAAGTAGGTGATGTTCGATGAAGAACTGACGGTATTATGAATCAGGTAATGTTCGATGAACACCTGACTGTATAGTGAAGCAGGTGATGTTAGATGAACAACTGACTGCAGTGTGAAGCAGGTGATGTTCGATGAACAACTGACTGTAAAGTGAAGCAGGTGATGTTCGATGAACAACTGACTGTAGAGTGAAGCAGGTGATGTTTGATGAACAACTGACTGTAGAGTGAAGCAGGTGATGTTAAATGAACAACTGACTGTATAGTGAAGCAGGTGATGTTAGATGAACAACTGACTGTAGAGTGAAGCAGGTGATGTTCGATGAACAACTGACTGTAGTGTGAAGCAGGTGATGTTCGATGAACAACTGACTGTATAGTGAAGCAGGTGATGTTCGATGAACAACTGACTGTATAGTGAAGCAGGTGATGTTAGATGAACAACTGACTGTATAGTGAAGCAGGTGATGTTATATGAACAACTGACGGTATAGTGAAGCAGGTGATGTTTGATGAACAACTGAAGGTATAATGAAGCAGGTGTGGTTAGAAGAACAACTGACTGTATAGTTAAAGCAGGTGATGTTAGATGAACAACTGACTGTATAGTGAAGCAGGTGATGTTCGATAATGTTGTATGTAGATGAACAACTGACTGTATAGTGAAGCAGGTGATGTTAGATGAACAACTGACGGTATAGTGAAGCAGGTGATGTTTGATGAACAACTGAAGGTATAATGAAGAAGGTGTGGTTAGAAGAACAACTGTAAGCAGGTGATGTTAGATAACAACTTGTATAGTGAGCAGGTGATGTTTGATGAACAACTGACTGTTTAGTGAAGGCAGGTGATGTTCGATGAACAACTGACTGTAGAGTGAAGCAGGTGATGTTCGATGAACAACTGACTGTAGAGTGAAGCAGGTGATGTTCGATGAACAACTGACTGTAATTAGTGAAGCAGGTGATGTTCAATGAACAACTGACGGTATAGTGAAGCATGTGATGCTTGATGAACAACTGTCTGGAAAGTGAAGCAGGTAATGTTATATGTAAACTGGGTGTAATAAAGCAGGTGATGTTCGATGAACAACTGACGGTATTATGAATCAGGTAATGTTCGATGAACACCTGACTGTATAGTGAAGCAGGTGATGTTAGATGAACAACTGACGGCAGTGTGAAGCAGGTGATGTTCGATGAACAACTGACTGTAGAGTTAAGCACGTGATGTTTGATGAACAACTGACTGTAGAGTGAAGCAGGTGATGTTAAAAGAACAACTGACGGTAGAGTGAAGCAGGTGATGTTCGATGAACAACTGACTGTAAAGTGAAGCAGGTGATGTTCGATGAACAACTGACTTGTAGAGTTAAGCACGGTGATGTTAAATGAACAACTGACGGTAGTGTGTAGTGTGAAGCAGGTGATGTTCGATGAACAACTGACTGTAGAGTGAAGCAGGTGATGTTCGATGAACAACTGACTGTATAGTGAAGCAGATGATGTTAGATGAACAACTGACTGTATAGTGAAGCAGATGATGTTAGATGAACAACTGACGGTATAGTGAAGCAGGTGATGTTTGATGAATAACTGAAGGTATAATGAAGAAGGTGTGGTTAGAAGAACAACTGACTGTATACTTAAGCAGGTGATGTTAGATGAACAACTGACTGTATAGTGAAGCAGGTGATGTTCGATGAACAACTGACTGTATAGTGAAGCAGGTGATGTTAGATGAACAACTGACTGTATAGTGAAGCAGGTGATGTTCGATGAACAACTGACTGTAAAGTGAAGCAGGTGATGTTCGATGAACAACTGACTGTAGAGTGAAGCAGGTGATGTTCGATGAACAACTGACTGTAGAGTGAAGCAGGTGATGTTTGATGAACAACTGACTGTAGAGTGAAGCAGGTGATGTTCGATGAACAACTGACTGTATAGTGAAGCAGGTGATGTTCGATGAACAACTGACTGTATAGTGAAGCAGGTGATGTTCGATGAACAACTGAATGTATAATGAAGCAGGTGATGTTAGATGAACAACTGACTGTATAGTGAAGCAGGTGATGTTTGATGAACAACTGACTGTATAGTGAAGCAGGTGATGTTCGATGAACAACTGACTGTATAGTGAAGCAGGTGATGTTCGATGAACAACTGAAGCTGCAGACGGTATGAAGCAGGTGATGTTGGATGAACAACTGACTGTAGAGTGAAGCAGGTGATGTTCGAAGAACAACTGACTGTAGAGTGAAGCAGGTGATGTTCGATGAACAACTGTCTATATAGTGAAGCAGATGATGTTAGATGAACAACTGAAGGTATAATGAAGAAGGTGTAGTTAGAAGAACAACTGACTGTATATAGTGAAAGCAGGTGATGTTAGATGAACAACTGACTGTTTAGTGAGGCAGGTGATGTTCTATGAACAACTGACTGCATAGTGAAGCAGGTGATGTTCGATGAACAACTGTCTGTATCGTGAAGCAGATGATGTTAGATGAACAACTGACTGTATAGTGAAGCAGATGATGTTCGATGAACAACTGACGGTATAGTGAAGCAGGTGATGTTTGATGAAGAACTGACAGTGTAATGAAGAAGGTGTGGTTAGAAGAACAACTTACTGTATACTTAAGCAGGTGATGTTAGATGAACAACTGACGGTAGAGTGAAGAAGGTGATGTTCGATGAACAACTTACTGCAGAGTGAAGCAGGTCATGTTCGATGAACAACTGACTGTTTAGTGAAGCACGGGATGTTCTACGAACAACTGACTGTAGTGTGAAGAAGGTGATGTTCGATGAACAACTTACTGCAGAGTGAAGCAGGTGATGTTCGATGAACAACTGACTGAAGAGTGAAGCAGGTGATGTTCGATGAACAACTGACAGTATAGTGAAGCAGGTGATGTTTGATGAACAACTGACGGTAGTGTGAAGCAGGTGATGCTCTATGAACAACTGACTGTAGAGTGAAGCAGGTGATGTTCGATGAACAACTGGCTATGTAATAATGCAGGTGTGGTTAGATGGACAACTGACTGTATTCTGAGGCAGGTGATGTTCGATGAACAACTGAAGGTACAGTGAAGCAGGTGATGTTTAGGGAAGAACTGAATGTATAATGAAGCAGGTGTGGTTAGAAGAACAACTTACTGTATAGTTAAGCAGGTGATGTTTGATGAAGAACTGACTGTTGATGTTCGATGAACAACTAACTAAGGTAAAAGCAGGTGATGTTCGATGAACAAATAACTGTAGAGTAAAGCAGGTGATGTTCGATGAGCAACTGACTGTAGAGTGAAGCAGGTGATGTTCGATGAACAACTGACTCTTTAGTGAGGCAGGTGATGTTCAATGAACCGCTGACGGTATAGTGAAGTATGTGTTGCTTGATGAACAAGTGTCTGGAAAGTGAAGCAGGTAATGTTATATGTAAAACTGGGTGTGTAATAAAGTAGGTGATGTTCGATGAAGAACTGACGGTATTATGAATCAGGTAATGTTCGATGAACACCTGACTGTATAGTGAAGCAGGTGATGTTAGATGAACAACTGACGGAGTGTGAAGCAGGTGATGTTCGATGAACAACTGACTGTAAAGTGAAGCAGGTGATGTTCGATGAACAACTGACTGTAGAGTTAAGCACGTGATGTTTGATGAACAACTGACTGTAGAGTGAAGCAGGCGATGTTAAAAGAACAACTGACGGTAGAGTGAAGCAGGTGATGTTCGATGAACAACTGACTGTAAAGTGAAGCAGGTGATGTTCAATGAACAACTGACTTTAGAGTTAAGCACGTGATGTTAAATGAACAACTGACGGTAGTGTGAAGCAGGTGATGTTCGATGAACAACTGACTGTAGAGTGAAGCAGGTGATGTTCGATGAACAACTGTCTGTATAGTGAAGCAGATGATGTTAGATGAACAACTGACTGTATAGTGAAGCAGATGATGTTAGATGAACAACTGACGGTATAGTGAAGCAGGTGATGTTTGATGAACAACTGAAGGTATAATGAAGAAGGTGTGGTTAGAAGAACAACTGACTGTATACTTAAGCAGGTGATGTTAGATGAACAACTGACTGCATAGTGAAGCAGATGATGTTAGATGAACAACTGACTGTATAGTGAAGCAGATGATGTTCGATGAACAACTGACTGTATAGTGAAGCAGATGATGTTCGATGAACAACTGACGGTATAGTGAAGCAGGTGATGTTTGATGAACAACTGACGGTATAGTTAAGCAGGTGATGTTTGATGAATAACTGAAGGTATGATGAAGAAGGTGTGGTTAGAAGAACAACTTACTGTATACTTAAGCAGGTGATGTTAGATGAACAACTGACGGTAGAGTGAAGAAGGTGATGTTCGATGAACAACTTACTGCAGAGTGAAGCAGGTGATGTTCGATGAACAACTGACTGTTTTGTGAAGCACGAGATGTTCTACGAACAACTGACTGTAGTGTGAAGAAGGTGATGTTCGATGAACAACTTACTGCAGAGTGAAGCAGGTGATGTTCGATGAACAACTGACTGTAGAGTGAAGCAGGTGATGTTCGATGAACAACTGACAGTATAGTGAAGCAGGTGATGTTCGATGAACAACTGACGGTAGTGTGAAGCAGGTGATGTTCTATGAACAACTGACTGTAGAGTGAAGCAGGTGATGTTCGAAGCAGGTGTAATA
The DNA here is from genome assembly GCF_003918875.1 of Haliotis rubra. Lineage (NCBI taxonomy): Eukaryota > Metazoa > Mollusca > Gastropoda > Lepetellida > Haliotidae > Haliotis > Haliotis rubra. Next base: position 5,580 of record NW_025765531.1, on the reverse strand, counting down.
AAGTGTCGATGATGGACAACTGACTGTAGAGTGAAGCAGGTGATGTTCGATGAACAACTGACGGTAGAGTGAAGCAGGTGATGTTTGGGGAAGAACTGAATGTATAATGAAGCAGGTGTGGTTAGAAGAACAACTTACTGTATAGTTAAGCAGGTGATGTTTGATGAAGAACTGACTGTTTAGTGAGGCAGGTGATGTTTGATGAACAACTGACGGTATAGTGAAGCACGTAATGTTAGATGAACATCTGACTGTAGAGTGAAGCAGGTGATGTTCGATGAACAACTTGCTATGTAATAAAGCAGGTGTGGTTAGATGGACAACTGACTGTATTCTGAGGCAGGTGATGTTAGATGAACAACTGAAGGTATAGTGAAGCAGGTGATGTTTGGGGAAGAACTGAATGTATAATGAAGAAGGTGTGGTTAGAAGAACAACTTACTGTATAGTTAAGCAGGTGATGTTTGATGAAGAACTGACTGTTTAGGGAGGCAGGTGATGTTCGATGAACAAATAACTGTAGAGTGAAGCAGGTGATGTTCGATGAGCAACCGACTGTAGAGTGAAGCAGGCGATGTTAAAAGAACAACTGACGGTAGAGTGAAGCAGGTGATGTTCGATGAACAACTGACGGTATAGTGAAGCACGTAATGTTAGATGAACAACTGACTGTAAAGTGAAGCAGGTGATGTTCGATGAACAACTGACGGTAGAGTGAAGCACGTGATGTTTGATGAACAAATGACTGTAGAGTGAAGCAGGCGATGTTAAATGAACAACTGACTGTAGAGTGAAGCAGGTGATGTTCGATGAACAACTGACTCCAAAGTGAAGCAGGTGATGTTCAATGAACAACTGACTTTAGAGTTAAGCACGTGATGTTAAATGAACAACTGACGGTAGTGTGAAGCAGGTGATGTTCGATGAACAACTGACTGTAGAGTGAAGCAGGTGATGTTCGATGAACAACTGGCCACTGAAGAGACCAAACCCACTTTCTGTCCTTCCTCAACAGGTTATTCAAGGGGTGAAGAACTGTTGACAAGTTTCTCATGAAGCGTCATAGTAGTTCACTGCACCCAAAAAGGAACGAAGTTGAGATACATTTTCCGGTCTTGGTGCATCTTGTACAGCTTGTACTTTGTCCCTGACTTGTATGCAAGCCATTTCTGTCAATCACGTGTCCCAAAGTACTTCACAGAGTCAACAAAAATGTACATTTTGCTTTTTGACTCTCAAACCATAGAATCCTGCAATCTTTTAACACCTGTTCGAGGTTTCTGAAGTGTTCCTTATCATTTTGCACCTGTCACCAAAATATCATCTTGGTGACACAACGCTTTATCAAGTACTTGCAACACTTGGTCCATGGCTGCCTGAAATATCGCTGGAGCTGAGGCGATACCAAATGCTAGTCTTGTGTATCTGAACAACCCTTCGGTGTGTTGATTGTTAGGTACTTCTGACAATCAGCATCAACTCCATTTGTTGATAGGCATGAGCCAGGTCTATTTTAGAAAACTTCTGTCCTCCTGCAAGTGTGGCAAACAGATCTTCAATTTTGTGTAGTGGGTACTTGTTAATGTTAAGTACTGGATTCACTGTGGATTTGAAATCCCACATTTCCTTACACTTGAATCACTTTTGATCACTGGCACTATAGGAGTTGCCCACTCACTGTGACCAACTTTGACTAACACACCATTTTTCTCCATCCTATCTATTTCCTCATTTACCCTCTCTTGTAGAGCATAGGGCACTGGTCTTGCCTTCATGAATCTTGGAGACATGCCATCTTTGACAGATAAGTGAGCTCTGATATCCTTAATTGTACCTATCTGATCTGAGAAAACATCACAGTATTTCACCAATAATTCTTGAATTTGTGTATCACTCTTGTCTTCCTTGCAATAGTGAATCTCATCACCCAAACGTTTCCAGTCAATTTCGACAAATGGTAGCCATGATCTTCCGAGCAGGGGTGGTCCCTCCCCCCTTCACAACGTGTAAATCAAGTTCATGTACATCTTTGCCATTTGTAACGTCAACTTTCATTATTCCAAAATCAAGAACATGCTGACCTGTGTAAGTCTTCATAAGTATTTCCGGCTTTCGTAATTCGCATCCTTTGAACTTCTTTTCAAAGGTGCTCTCGTTGATGATCGAGTGCCTCGACCCGGTATCCAACTCGAATTGCATATCACTGCCGTTGACATTAACAGTCACCCAAATAACATCGGCACCTTTTTCTTGCAAAGCATACATATGACTTAAACAATCCGCAAGGTCATCAGGATACAGTTCACTGTCATTTTCTGTGTCAATTGCCTTCACACGAGAAGTCCTTGAATTGTTTACATCGCCATGTTTGCTCACCACGCCACTTCCGGAAGATGAAGGCCGTGAACTTGAACCTGGGTCATGACTCGACCTCTGACCTCTACACACCGACTGCAAATGCCCTCGCTTGTGACAGTTCAAACACACGGTGTCTTTATGCTTACAAGCGTTTGCGAGATGAAAAACGCTTCCACATCGGAAACACCATTTACTGCCAGAGTTTTTAGGTTTGCTGTTAAAAACATATACATCCGAAGCAGTACTTCCCTTCAAACTGTCAGAGCCTCTGCTTAGTTCCTCGCAATCCTTCGCTGCTAACTCCATAGAATTTGCGATAGCAAGTGCACGATCAAGAGTCAGGTCATTTAAGTAATTTCCTTTGAATTGAAGTAGATCTTAATCCAAGCACTAACTGATCACGTAAACGTTCATTCAAAGTGTCTTCAAACTGGCAATTCCGAGTAAGTCCTCTCAAAACCACAGAATATTGCGAAATAGTCTCACCATCAGCTTGCATTCTCTTGTGAAATCGGTATCTCCCTGCTATCACGAGCGGGGCTGGTGTGAAATGATTCTGTAACAGGGTTACCAATTCACCAAGAGTCCGGTCTTGTGGTCTTGCCGGCACGGTCAACGATTTCAGCACTGCATAAGTCTTACTTCCAATCATGGACAAAAATCCTGACACACGACGAGCAACAATGACTTCATTAGCATCAAAGAATAACTGCACTCTTTCGGCATATGATGCCCAATCCTCCTTGTTTTCTTCAAAATCCCAACTTCGCCAATGACGCCCGCCATATTGAAATATCACTGAACAATTAACCACGTTTTCCAATGTCAAACTTCAACTTTCACTGCTAACGATGAAATATTCATTAGCAAATGTAATTAGCACTTCCAATATAGGTAGGAATTCCGTAATCCTCGTCGCCACTGTTGTGTACTGACTTCTAAATGAAACACATAAGATATCGTAGGTCTGCATAGTTCGAAGTGCGGTACATCTGAGGTACATCTGCCATTATTACGTCACTATGTGACGTAATCACACCATTGCGCTCACGCGCTCATACGCGCGGATGTAGATGACATAACAAAAAAACACAGGTGTGGTTTGATGAAGAACTGACTGTATAATGAAGCAGGTCATGTTACATGGACAACTGACTGTATAGTGAAGCACGAAATGTTAGATGAACAACTTGCTGTATAGTGAAGCACGTAATGTTAGATGAACAACTTGCTGTATAGTGAAGTATATGCTGTTTGATGAACAACTGGCTGTATAGTGAAGCAGGTGATGTTAGATGAATAACTGACTGTATAGTGAGGCAGGTGATGTTAGATGAATAACTGACGGTATAGTGAAGCAGATGATGTTAGATGAACAACTCACGGTAGAGTGAATCAGGTGATGTTTGATGACCAACTGGCTATGTAATGAAACAGGTGATGTTAGATGAACAACTGACTGTATAGTGAAGCAGGTGATGCTAGATGAACAACTGACTGTATATTGAAGCAGGTGATGTTAGATGAACAACTGACTGTATAGTGAAGCAGGTGATGCTAGATGAACAACTGACGGTATAATGAAGCAGGTGTGGTTAGATGAACAACTGACTGTATAGTGAAGCAGGTGATGTTAGATGAACAACTGACGGTAGAGTGAAGCAGTTGATGTTAGATGAATAACTGACTGTATAGTGAAGCAGGTGATGTTAGATGAACAACTGACGGTAGAGTGAAGCAGGTGATGTTTGATGAACAACTGACAGTATAGTGAAGCAGGTGATGTTAGATGAACAACTAACGGTATAGTGAAGCAGGTGATGTTCGATGAACAACTGGCTGTATAATGAAGTATTTGCTGTTAGATGAAGAACTGACTGTATAGTGATGCCGGTGATGTTAGATGAACAACTGACGGTATAGTGAATCAGGTAATGTTAGATGAACAACTGTCGGTATAGTGAAGTATGTGCTTTTAGATGAACAACTGGCGGACAGTATGATGTTCGATGAACAACTGGCTGTATAATGAAGTATTTGCTGTTAGATGAAAGAACTGACCGTATAGTGAGGCAGGTGATGTTAGATGAACAACTGACGGTATAGTGAAGCACGTAATGTTAGATGAACAACTGGAGGTATAGTGAAGTATGTGCTTTTAGATGAACAACCGGCGGAGAGTATGATGTTCGATTAACAACTGGCTATATAATGAAGCAGGAGATGTTAGATGAACAACTGGCTGTATAATGAAGCAGGTGATGTTAGATGAACAACTGGCTGTCTAAGCTGGTGAGAGGCACATTGCTTCTTCATAATATGGTGAACCGCAAAAGAAATCTCGCACCGATACCGATTTTGAAAGCACTCACTTTAATTCACTCTAAGTAACAATCAAAACGGTGCATTGATTTCAAACTTGACAATTATGGTCGTAACATATTTTCGGGAATCACATTTAGAGTTCACACAAACAAAATCACTAGAATTGGTACCATTGAGATACCCCAAAGTTAATATTGTGTGTGGTCTCCATAGGCATCGATGAAAGCGTTGCATCGTTTGTACATGGAATGATTTAGCCGGTTGATGAAGGCCATGGGCACTTGGGTCCATACTCTGTGAAATGCCTGATCGAGTACAGCCGCAGTTGTTGGCATTGGTTGAAGGTTATTCAGTCTTCTTTGAATCTCGTCCCGAAGGTGTTCTATTGGACTCAAATCCGGACTGAGTGCAGGCTATTGTAGGGTTTTGATGTCATGTTGTCTTAGGAAGTCCAGTGTTGCTCTGACAGTGTTGGCGTTGTCTTGCTGAAAGATGTGATTTCTGTAATGTCCAAAATGTGGTACAACGTGAGGTCTTATGACTTGGTCAATATAGCGAGCAGCTGTCACGTCATTTCTTCATCCTGGACCAAGATTCTGGAACACCACAGTAGTGTACAACGTCACCCTGGCGTCGTTTTCAAGATGGCGGCATCCGTTCCCCGTGGGCGCCGCCATCTTGGATCAAGATGGCGACGCCCACGGGGACCGGATGTGCCGCCATTAGGGGAGATCACTCGGGTTCCGGTTCCGGTTCTGGTTCCGGCGTGTGCGTACGCATGGCGATGACGTCACGTCCGGTTCCGGTGGGTGCGCGCATGACGATGACGTCACCTCCGGGCCAAGATGGCGGACGCGTTTCAAGATGGCGTCCCCTCCGGTGGGATCGCGTGAGATG